>NC_051155.1:262719466-262747232 GCF_013339745.2 Dermacentor silvarum
AATTAAAACAAATGCACCTTTGGCAACTGAAAGCTGTCTCATTGACATCAATGCCCATGTAAAACATATCCATGGAAGCTTTTCCCATCCCACACTACTTCTCTGAATGACATCTCATCCACAACCAGATTGCATATGTGGAGAGCCGTACTTTACCTTGATAGCTAATGCAGTCATTGCCTCTTTTGAAAAGTCAGCAGCCCTATCAATGGGTTGATATCATTTACACAGTGTCCTTGGATGCGGGAGGCATGTGCTGAAAACAGCTCGTACATATCTGTATGCTCTAGGGGAATAAAAATGCAAAGTCAGTGTAAATGGCCTGAGCTCTGGCGAGTAAGCGGGTGACATTGCTGGCACCAGACTTATGTGGCAGTTGACGCATGAGTAAGTCTTATTTTGCTCCACCAAGACTCTGAAATATGGCGACATCCTCATTCCTAGAATGCGATTGTCAGATAAATCTTCTATGACATTTTCGAGATGAGCAACCTTTTGGAAAAAATGTCACAGTTTCGCCCTAAGGGCGAAGCAATGAATGCGATAGCAACACAGCAATGTCATACGAAGTAAGGTGAGCGGCTTTGGTAGCAATATGAATTGTAGTAAACATGAGCTGATTAAGTAAGCAGGTGTGCTGCGGCGTAAGTAGACCGACATGAAGAGAGACTCGATGACCACGAGAAGGTGCGTGTGAAACGGTGGTGTTGATGAGAAGCGCTTCCCGTGGGCAGCGCGTGCGAAGGGACACACTGTAGCGCTGCACTGCCGATGGCAGCATTGCACGTGTAGCGTTCGTTGGAAAATGTGGCCCGACTATTACTAACTCAATGAACAAGCGTGGTGTGAGCGCGCACAAACACGAATAGATCACACTGAATGACTGCAGACAACGACTGTCAAAACGCTGGCAGCAAGCATACGCCGCAGCGGCGAAGGTGCTAATGTACGTGCGGTCTATCGCTTCAACGAAAACTGAGCGGCGAATGCACGGCGCATGAAGGTCAGAGCCGTGTGGAGATAAGAGACGGTGCGGACGAGCGACGAGCGCGGTTGTTGGCGGAGTAGAAGTGCCCCCCCCCCCCCGCTCCCTCCGGCGCTGGCTTCCTGCTTCCTTGCTTGCGCGTGGGAGGTGAGTGCGTTCGCTCTCCGTGATAGCACGTGTCCCCGCACGCTTCCGCTCGGGCATACGGCGCACGGCGAAGATTTTATCTATAGGGAACCTCACGGCGACGACGACGGCGACGCCGACGGCAGAAATCCGGTATAAGTGTCCATATAATTGCTATCGCAATAAAAGCTGTTGATGGATTGCCGTAGAGTCTTCATCTTCTTCTTGGTCGCAGTTTGTAATTGTGTAACGCCATACTTCATGCCTCAGGACTTTTCAGGTGGGTCTTCTGCTGGCTGTGGCTGCAAAATATCACGCGTTGTAACAGGTGCATGAGCGACCAACATGACACAAAGCATGTACGCAGAACAAATAATTGTTGTGCCATACACTCTTGTGACAAGCTATGAAGAATATAATGCTTAATTTTAGGTCATTACATTGCTCACGACGGTTTCCGTTTACACTTTTTGTGAACTTAAAAAATGTGGGGGCATAAAACTGCCATCCACACGAGCTTGCTAGTGCCACTTAATTTTGTTTCTTTATTTATTGCTAAATACTGCAGGCCATCTGGGCCCAGCAGGAAAGGTAAAAGTACAAAACAACTAACACAGAAGAGGCCAATGTAGCCATAGTGCAATGAGAGATGTTTACAGAAGCCTTTAGTTTGAGTGGCAAAATATAACTGAGCTCATATATCACAGCTCATTGTGACCGAGCGAACATATAAAGAGCATAGAAATTGTGAAAAACCTGTTGTGTCTTCTATTTATTGTGTCATTTGAATGGAAAAGAAAAATTGAAAAAGGATATTGGCCAATAATTGGTGTTTAATGCAAATCCTGAGGAAACTCATACCACTTGCGAACAAATATGAATGTTTCTGTATTTAATTAGATGGTGCCATGATCATAAATGTTAGTGTCCAAGTGCAGTTCACTGAGTGACATTTATTATGCTTGAGCTATTAAACAGTTGCCACGAAATATATGTCACTTCACTTGCAGCTACCTAAGGAAACAAGTATGTAAAAATTGTAGTGGTCGAGTATTATCCTCACCATAGTATGCCTTGCTGTTCGAGGTGTCGCTGGGTTGTGTGTAGGCAGTGCTGCAGAAGCTTCACCCTTGAGCGTCCTGGAGGGCCTTGGACTGGGAGACTGGACAAAATACACCAATTGCAATGAGGAGGGACTGCTTACTGCAACATAACTTGAAATTGCTGACCGTGCAAACGAAACACCAGACGCACAGTTGAAGCTAAGACCCGGGACTAATAGCGACACCATTGGCTTCATTTAAAATTAAGCACAGTAATGACCAGCAAGCAGGACATTGTTAGGGAGATCAGTGGCTGTGGCTATATACTGTATTTTTTATCTACTGTCCCAAAAATGTTGATAAAGCTTACCAGAACAGTTGGCATGTTATAAATTTTATTACTGTTGTAAATGTTGGAGCCAGCAAGGGTGTTAATTATGTGCGTAATGAGAGGACATGGCTGAAGTATAATTCAGAGAAGGAGTGTGTTTTTCTTATTCCAACTTTACTGAAAAAAAGTGGTTTTTCATCTTACATAACACTGCTTTGCTGCAGTTTGTTTTATTTTCCTTATCTTGTACTTATCCTAGATTGACTAAAATGAGATTATGATGTAGCATATATGGCTTTCATTCATTAGCACTTGCTTTTGCCAGTGTTTACAATGAATTTGAATGCAGTATGCTTGTCACCTGTGTCAAAAAAGGGCTGTAATGTAGCCAATGATAGGTTGAACAGTTCTATCTTTCTCTTCATTCTGAGCATTACTAATAAATATTTTAAATCTGTCGAAAACATCTTACAAAAAGCTGTATGATAGTCTCATATGCATTTTTGAAACTTAAATAATTACTTTAAAGGTGAAATCCAAAATATATATTAAAGGGAAACACCAGATTTTTGCAAAGCAGATCAGAACATGAATAAACCAAGGCACACAAGTCAGAAAATGTCATAAGCAAGCTCTGTGATCATTACGACAATCAAAAATGCCAGGACATGTTGGATTTCGGAAGGCTCATCAGCGATGTCTGAATCAGTCAAGGACGCGCTAGCAGATGTATCAGTACCCTCTGCTAGCACATCAATCAGACAAGCCCTCAGAGATTTCCATATCCATTGTGGCTTGAGAGAGACCTGCCTGAATATAAGAAAAGCATATTTCACTTCAGGAATGGTGGGGGACATCTACCACAGTCATGAAAAAGGTATGATCGAACTGGAAACATGCATTAGGGCTGCATACAGCTGTGCATCAACTTAGTGGCTCAACTCGATGCTGTTATGTTCCCGTGGATGTAGCTGCTTCACTTTAAGGTTGACTCATTGCTGTGGCATCGTCCTTTGCAAGCGTCTGCAGTTAAAGAATAACCCACCAGATATTTTAAGGTCCAACAATAACATTTGCTGTGGAATGGATTTACACAACCTTTGCAGAGTCATGCAAAAGACCTCGCATGATCTATGCATGCTTTCCCTACAAACCGCATCCCCTTGTGTAGCAAACTATCTTTGATCTAAGTGTGCTTGCAAATACACATACAGCTAATTGAATCTCGGGGAAAATGGAGCTGTAGTAACATTGCAGTGCATGTTTCACGCAAAAATATCAAAGATATAGCTGTAACACATACATAATGTAATGTAATGCCCCCTCTGTAATGCATCCAGGCCTTCAGGGTACTACTAATAAATGAATGAAAATGATGTTCACTCCTGTAATTTAAAGTAAAACTGTGTTATTTCATCTCAACTGTCATTTACCTGTTGTTTAAAATATGTCAACCAAGATCATATCTTCTGAAAAAAAAAGAAAATCATATTGAGCCTCAACATGGGGAGTGATTGAACTTTGCAACATGATGTTTGAACTTTGCACTCACAAGCCGAGTTACTACGAGGAGAATATTCTCTACAAAATTATTGTTCTTGGCGACTATTGCAAAACTTGGTATGTTATGTGAAGACTAATCTTTCATGGTTTCTTCAATTAATTAGTTTTATTGCAATTTTGATTGTTTTCAGCCACAAGAAATACATACAAAATTCAGTCAATAATAATTTTTATAGCAGGAAATGTAATTCTTCGACAATAAATAGTTTCACATCGTACCTTTTTAGGAATGTACGCTAGCTGATAAAAGTACTTTAAAAAGAAATGTTTAACACTTAGTGGGGATTATGACAAAGTTGAAAAAAAAAGGCTTGAATGGTATTGCACCACTATTTCGTCAGTTATAATCTCGGTGTAAGAATAAGGAGAGGTGCTGACACTCTCCCCCCAACGCGCGCGAAAGCGCCGCTCGCTCGCGTCCAGATTATGTTCGGCTTGGTTGCAGCTGGTTCGGCGCCGTCGTAGAGGGCACTGCGGTATGCGGTCCCAGTAGGGTGCCTCGATGCCCAGCGCCACCGTCCAGGGTGGAGACAACCCCGCTGGCGCCGCCATATTGAGTCACACGAGCTGAGACTCAACTACGCTTGCGTTCATAGTGTTACTCGCGGCGCACTTCCAAGTGATTTGCCTTGATGAAGATTTTTTTATCGGTATCGCATCTGCACATCTTTATAACCAATAGCCGTTAACTCGTCGAAGGTCCAAGACGTAAATGTATGGCGCCGGGAACATGCCCCAAGTTGCCTAATTCAACTTACATTTAATATGCCGTGTGTATGTTTGAAATACGCACAATTTTTTTTTGCGCTTCGATGCTTGGTATATAAGGTTTGCGACCCCTGTGTGTGGAAGTTTTTCATTTTCGCTGTTGTATTTTGGTTTACACGTCACGCCTCCTTTACCGTAGCCAGCCACTCGCGCACGGCCGTTAGTTTCCCTTGCATTGCGCGTGCTCTTCGCGTTCGTTGCAATTATTTGACGATATCTACGTGCAATTTGGCTTTTTTTGCCCACAAAACTGAGTGCTGACAGGAATAAGCTGGTGTAAAAATAACTGCGATCTGAACATAAGGTTTAGTTAGTGCTGTAGAGAAACATGTAACGTAACTTGTCTGTGTCAATCTTGCGTAGTGCACACAAGAAACCAAACGATGCACAAAATACATTTACTTATAATGTCTAGTACAATCAATCATGAAAGAGATATGTACATGAAAAATTATATGTACTGTGTGGCGCCTGAAGGTTACGTTGAAAGACGAGATAAAAAAATTCGCAAGGTAGGCTCGACACACAATTCGGGACAGTGAGAGTTTTTTTTAATTTATTCATTACATGGGGGGGGGGAGTTCAAGTGAGTACATCAACCTTATTACACACAATATAAATCGAAAACAAGAATGCAAACAAGAAAACGCAACCGCGGGTAATATTAATCAAGTTATCCAGCCAGAATACATCAGCTACCATCGAATACGTCGCATCAGCCAAACACATCGATGGCGAGTGCAGAACATTTTATAAATAACCATTAGAACACTGATAACTACATTGAAAAAATAAACAACACTGCATACATATCGCGTACAAAAACCGTAAATGAAACTAAGACAGTCAAATACAGATTAGCAATGTTTTTCACTTCGAAAATATAGTCCATGATGATGTAGGGCTGTTGACTTTAACAGACGGCGCCCATCCTGTCGATTTCCCTCGTACTGGTCCTCTTCAAAGTGTTTCTAAGTACAAGTAAAACAACAAAAGTGATTATTGATAAGAAAAGTTGCCTTGTAAATACAGAGAACCCATTACAGTGCTTAAAAATAAATTTTCGCAGAAGTAATGCTGTATTACCTCGCTTCACACGTTTCGAAGAAATGCACAGGCTACAACAGACACCATGCCAGAAAGCGCCGAAACATTTTGGTCCCATGATGCCCCTTAACTCTACTACACCTGGGCATACCGTGCACAGGCATTTAAAGACCGTCACAGTACCCACTACGATCGGGAATGAGCACGAATGACCATCGGCTTACGAGCACCACGCTACAAATATATTCGTCTAAAAAATCAGCTATATAACGTAACAACCTGAGATCCGCAAGATATATGCTGAGAAATCAGAGAAAATCACAATGCTTTGCTTGCCACGTACACAACAGCCGCTCTCCCTAGAAAAAGCACTGCGTTCTTTAGTCCCAAATAACCAGTAGCGAAAAAAGAAACTGAGGGGAAAAAAAGAAACAAGAGACACACGATGTGTGCTTCCCGTGAAAAAGTAAAATAGGTGGTTTACATGACGATTTGTAGCTAATGTAAGGCTATTTCGCGGCGAAGCATTTTCGTCAGTCCTTAAAATAACGGTACTACTCGCATGGACTGCGCCGATCAAAACGGCAAAAGCCTATGCGACGCGCGCTCGCAAACCATAGGCTACTCAGACAGCATCAGTGCAGTGCTTAGTTCGTGAGCGAACGTAGGTACGTGAGCGAGGATCAGAGAACACTTTCTTATTTAAATGAAAACACGGTGCGATAGTCTAAACTTTCTTGACACTTACCTCGCAAATGTAGGAGCTATCCGTTGCCTTCCAGTGATACCGCTTTACTTGGGCTTCCCATCTCTTCCTTCGCTCTGGGTTCCGGGGGAAGCGTAAACAACGAAGCCCTTTACGCGTCGATCCGGTGCACTTGGGAACACAACAGCCCGTCATGTCGACTCGATGCACTTGACAAGCTTGTCATTCATGCGGCTGAACACTGTCCAGCAAGTAGAAGCGTCAGCGAAGCATCCGCGCGCACTGTGTCTCGAACTAAGCCCCGGCACCAAGCACTCGCAACCGCTCGCTGTGACTCAAGATGGCGTCGCAGCGAGAAAGCGGCGGCGCGGGTGTGGTCAAAGGATGGCGCCACCCTGAACGGCGGCGCTGACATCGAGGCACCCTACGGTCCCAGCCTCGGCGGCAAGGCGCGTGCTGCCGCTGCTTCGTCTTTCTGCTTGCATGTGCGGTTGCGCTGTTTTGAAGGCACGATTTTTGTTCGCGTTGTTTCATGAGCTTGTGCTTGGGTATTGTCGCCACGGGCCCTCGACGAAGGTGGCAGCGGCCTTCTGAGGGGCGTTTGAAATGGCTAGAAAGTGCTTCGTTCCGAACTGCAATTCTGGATACCTGACTTGTGCGGAGCGTGTGCCTTTACTTAAAGCGCCGTCCGACAGCGGTCGTCTAGAGCAGTGACGCCGTGCAAATCTGAGGGCAGACCGAACTCTAACGCCTACCGACCATGTCTGCACCAGCCATTTTTCAGAGGATACGATGTTGATGGCATATTGTCACGACGTCGAAAGCTCGAGGGACAAACGAAACGCACTTGTCGGCAGAGGCAGTAACAAGAACGGACGGTTTTAAAATTGCGCGTGCTAGTCACTGCTTCCTCTTCTTCTTGCTATGTTTTTCATAAGTGCCGATGTGTCTTATGCCATCGTCATCGCCGCGCTAGACACGTGGCAATATTACGCGGAGCGCTCGATAAAAGGATTCCCACTTTATTTCCAAACTGTCCAAAGAACCTCACACGGTCAAATAAACCTCCACAGCCGCTGCGGAAGAGAGAACCTCCTGTGTGCCGCAGTAGTTTGTGCAAATTTTGCTGCATGTAAAATATATATACTGGGTGGTTTACTATCATGCACCAAGATTGGAAAATATGCAAATGTCACGTAGCTGGACAGAACCAAGGTAATGTTGTCTGCCGTCGCTTGGAGATACTCAGATTATTTTTTTTATTCCGCTTAATTACATAATTATTTTCATAACTGATTAATCAACTCTTTTAATGCTATAATTGGATAAAAAGTATGAACAAGAGAATTGTACAGCAGCGTGGAAAACTCCCAATATAACTTTCTGTTGCTCAATACGTGATACATAAAAGTGTTTTCCGAGCGTGAACGAAACCCGCGAATACACGTAAAATTGCCGCGCGACTGGCCGCTCGAAGCACTTTGCGTGTATTCGTGAGCTTCTTTCATGCTCGGAAAAACAATTCTACGTAGCGCGTATTGAGCAATACAAAGCTGTATCAGGAGTCTTTCATGTTGCTCTACAATTTTCTCATTGACACTTTTAATCTAATTATAATAATTGAGAAGTTGATCAATAAATACGACTAATTATCTAATTAGACGGAATGTAAAAAATAACCGAGTATCTCCAAGGGATGGCAACAACATTACTATGGTTCTGTCCAGCTACGTGACATTTGCATATTTTGAAATATTTGTGCACCCTGTAAAATACTGCTGTTTTCTGTGCAGATGTGTGCCTGATTTTCAAATTTGTTCCATCCTGGCTACTGAATTTTTTTTTACAATGCGCGTGCGGTGTATATTACACGCTTGCATGTTTTTATACATTTTTCCATTGTGGGAGTGTATGAGACCGCAAGCTTCTGGGATGGTTATCACCTATTAAAATTATCGAGCTGCTTCATGCACAAGTTTCTTTCGCATTGTGCCTTTGCAAAAAATAAAAAAAAATAAAAGGTCTATGGGATTATTGTGTGGTGGGTGTAAGTGTACTTGTGGACAGGCTGTAGCATGCATTGTCAAACACGCTTACATTGGCACATTCTCATATGCAATTTAAGAAAAAAAGAAAGTCATCTCTTTTTTTTAGATCTTGCAAGAGCCACTCAGTCCTCAGTGGACGAAAGCCAAATGAATGATATACACGGTCTATGTTAAGTGGAATTGGAATAAAAAAGGCATTTGCTGAGGTTTTCATCGGTAAACTGTGGTAGTGATGCTCTAATTCAAGATAGACGCCTGCCCTTCGTCCCGCCTAATAAATTCCCATTTGAAAGAGTTTTTACAAAGCTGATGTGCATTCTCATCTTAAGTTCTAGCTATGAACAGCCACTTTGCTCTAGTGCATTGCATATCGGAAGCTTGCACCGTTTCATTTCTTAATTTATATCGCGGCCACATTGAATTCGCGCAACGATGATTGAACGGTTTTCTGAGTGTGAATGGAAGCAGCGATAAGCATGAAATACATTTTCTGGTGCAGTCACTATTTTCTTCTGATCGAGGAGTAGCACGTGGGCTAACACTTCGATTTTTTTTTATGCTTGGATGAACGGCTAGACCGGACGAAACAAATTGCGGGCGCGAGGGTAACTTCAGTGGGCTTTGAGTGCTGCCCGATTGATCCGTGTTCACGTCATCCACGCCCTGCACAAGGAACCTTCATCTTAGCGAAGCCTGGTACACTTATCACTTTAATGTGAAATAACGATTTTTTTTCGCACTTTGAGATTTACTCTCTCCACTATGAACGAAAATTTAGCGGAGGCAGAGGAATGCCAAACCGCCGGCGCCGCTAAGCTGGGACCGCTGGCCGCGGCGCCCTCTATCTGCTCGCAGCGGAGCTACTCGGTGCGCCCGCGCGCGGCCGAACATAATCTGGACGCTCGCTCGCGCGCAGTGTCAACACCTAAATATTCTTCTACCGTGGTTATAATTCACACGAGCACGTAGTCACTAACGATCGCGAATATTGCAGTTCCATTTTCATAAATAAAAGAAACGTTCATTGTGCTTACCTATGGAAGGACAGGCCATCGCGCCGATTTTCTGTTCGATTAGGGCATCCTGGCACAAAACACTTCATCACGCAGGTGCGCCTACTGCTGACGGGAGTTCTCGCCGGTCTGCTAATAGGCCGAAGACTTTGAGCAGATCTCGAGCAACAGTGTCGACTGCGCTACCTTAACTACGGGCCGGCACGGCCCTAAATATTTTCGGAGTCTCCGGCTCGCCAGTCCATCCTTGGGCACAAGACGGGACGCATTTTTTCCCGTAGGGAAACAGTCGCTTCGGACCCTGTACGAAGCGACTGTTTCGAAGCTGTATGACGCTTGCTTAATCGCGTGCACATTTTGCGGGGGCGAAAGGCATCATTGTTTCCCAGAAGACGTCGTCAAACGCAACGAATCGTCGTCGAAAGGGCGGCTTGGTTGCCTTCACACGTTTGCAGGGCGAAAGGTTCCCTCGTTTCCCTGAAACCACATCGAAACGCAGTCGTCCTTGAGGTGGTCCTCCCGGGTTGTTGGGCGCAATGCCGGTTAACCGACGCCTTCGTTCGCAACAGCCTTGGCGCCTGTCTGCTAATTAAGCGGCGAGACTCAACTGCTTCACACACTCGAATTCCTTCACTAACCTCGGCGCGCGTTTGCCACGCCGAGTATGTGCGCATATTCCGAAACCCCCGCAGCAGACGAAACCGAAGCCACCGAGGCGAGCCGAGTAAAATCTACCGCTTGCCTATCACGTGAAGGCCTATTTCCCATCATCACATTCCTCTAAATTTTTTATGACTAGGCTTCAAGATTGTCACGTGACGCTCCCTCCTAGTTTTTTCCCTTCCTTCATGGTTCCCAACGCGCGCTCTCTTTCTCTCTCGTCCGTAGCTCTGGTTTGCATGGAGTCCGCTAGGGGCGCTGCGGTGCACAAGGGCGTTCGTTCCCGACGTTCGCTCTCTTTCTCTCTCGTTCGTAGCTCTGGTTTGCATGGAGTCCGCTAGGGGCGCTGCGGTGCACAAGGGTGTTCGTTCCCGACGTTCGCTCTCTTTCTCTCTCGTCGTAGCTCTGGTTTGCATGGAGTCCGCTAGGGGCGCTGCGGTGCACAAGGGCAGTTCGTTCCCGACGTTCGCTCTCTTCTCTCTCGTTCGTAGCTCTGGTTTGCATGGAGTCCGCTAGGGGCGCTGCGGTGCACAAGGGCGTTCGTTCCCGACGTTCGCTCTCTTTCTCTCTCGTTCCGTAGCTCGGTTTGCATGGAGTCCGCTAGGGGCGCTGCGGTGCACAAGGGCGTTCGTTCCCGACGTTCGCTCTCTTTCTCTCTCGTTCGTAGCTCTGGTTTGCATGGAGTCCGCTAGGGGGCGCTGCGGTGCACAAGGGCGTTCGTTCCCGACGTTCGCTCTCTTTTCTCTCTCGTCCTAGCTCTGGTTTGCATGGAGTCCGCTAGGGGCGCTGCGGTGCACAAGGGCGTTCGTTCCCGACGTTCGCTCTCTTTCCTCTCTCCTCTCTCTCACTCCGTACCTCCGTCCGTGCTCTGTTTGCATGGAGTCCGCTAGGGCGCTGCGGTGCACAAGGGCGTTCGTTCCCGACGTTCGCTCTCTTTCTCTCTCGTCCGTAGCTCTGGTTTGCATGGAGTCCGCTAGGGGCGCTGCGGTGCACAAGGGCGTTCGTTCCCGACGTTCGCTCTCTTTCTCTCTCGTTCGTAGCTCTGGTTTGCATGGAGTCCGCTAGGGGCGCTGCGGTGCACAAGGGCGTTCGTTCCCGACGTTCGCTCTCTTTCTCTCTCGTTCGTAGCTCTGGTTTGCATGGAGTCCGCTAGGGGCGCTGCGGTGCACAAGGGCGTTCGTTCCCGACGTTCGCTCTCTTTCTCTCTCGTTCGTAGCTCTGGTTTGCATGGAGTCCGCTAGGGGCGCTGCGGTGCACAAGGGCGTTCGTTCCCGACGTTCGCTCTCTTTCTCTCTCGTTCGTAGCTCTGGTTTGCATGGAGTCCGCTAGGGGCGCTGCGGTGCACAAGGGCGTTCGTTCCCGACGTTCGCTCTCTTTCTCTCTCGTCCGTAGCTCTGGTTTGCATGGAGTCCGCTAGGGGCGCTGCGGTGCACAAGGGCGTTCGTTCCCGACGTTCGCTCTCTTTCTCTCTCGTTCGTAGCTCTGGTTGCATGGAGTCCGCTAGGGGCGCTGCGGTGCACAAGGGCGTTCGTTCCCGACGTTCGCTCTCTTTCTCTCTCGTTCGTAGCTCTGGTTTGCATGGAGTCCGCTAGGGGCGCTGCGGTGCACAAGGGAGTTCGTTCCCGACGTTCGCTCTCTTTCTCTCTCGTTCCGTAGCTCTGGTTTGCATGGAGTCCGCTAGGGGCGCTGCGGTGCACAAGGGCGTTCGTTCCCGACGTTCGCTCTCTTTCTCTCTCGTTCGTAGCTCTGGTTTGCATGGAGTCCGCTAGGGGCGCTGCGGTGCACAAGGGCGTTCGTTCCCGACGTTCGCTCTCTTTCTCTCTCGTTCGTAGCTCTGGTTGCATGGAGTCCGCTAGGGCGCTGCGGTGCACAAGGGCGTTCGTTCCCGACGTTCGCTCTCTTTCTCTCTCGTTCGTAGCTCTGGTTTGCATGGAGTCCGCTAGGGGCGCTGCGGTGCACAAGGGCGTTCGTTCCCGACGTTCGCTCTCTTTCTCTCTCGTTCGTAGCTCTGGTTTGCATGGAGTCCGCTAGGGGCGCTGCGGTGCACAAGGGCGTTCGTTCCCGACGTTCGCTCTCTTTCTCTCTCGTTCGTAGCTCTGGTTTGCATGGAGTCCGCTAGGGGCGCTGGCGGTGCACAAGGGCGTTCGTTCCCGACGTTCGCTCTCTTTCTCTCTCGTCCGTAGCTCTGGTTTGCATGGAGTCCGCTAGGGGCGCTGCGGTGCACAAGGGCGTTCGTTCCCGACGTTCGCTCTCTTTCTCTCTCGTTCGTAGCTCTGGTTTGCATGGAGTCCGCTAGGGGCGCTGCGGTGCACAAGGGCGTTCGTTCCCGACGTTCGCTCTCTTTCTCTCTCGTTCGTAGACTCTGGTTTGCATGGAGTCCGCTAGGGGCGCTGCGGTGCACAAGGGCGTTCGTTCCCGACGTTCGCTCTCTTTCTCTCTCGTCCGTAGCTCTGGTTTGCATGGAGTCCGCTAGGGGCGCTGCGGTGCACAAGGGCCGTTTCGTTTCCCGATCCGTTCGCTCTCTTTTCATCGTTCGTAGGACTATGGTTTGATGGAGTCCGCTAGGGGCGCGCGGGCAACAAGGGCGTTCGGTTCCGACCGTTAGATCTCTTTACTCTCTCGTCGTAGCTCTGGTTGCATGGAGTCCGCTAGGGGCGCTGCGGTGACAAGGAGTCGTTTCCGACGTTCGATCCTCTCTATCTATGTGGGGCTCTGGTTGCATGGAGTCGCTAGGGCGCTGCGGTGCACAAGGGCGTTCGTTCCCGACGTTCGCTCTCTTTCTCTCTCGTCCGTAGCTCTGGTTTGCATGGAGTCCGCTAGGGGCGCTCGCGGTGCACAAGGGCGTTCGTTCCCGACGTTCGCTCTCTTTCTCTCTCGTTCCGTAGCTCTGGTTTGCATGGAGTCCGCTAGGGGCGCTGCGGTGCACAAGGGCGTTCGTTCCCGACGTTCGCTCTCTTTCTCTCTCGTTCGTAGCTCTGGTTTGCATGGAGTCCGCTAGGGGCACTGCGGTGCACAAGGGCGTTCGTTCCCGACGTTCGCTCTCTTTCTCTCTCGTTCGTAGCTCTGGTTTGCATGGAGTCCGCTAGGGGCGCTGCGGTGCACAAGGGCGTTCGTTCCCGACGTTCGCTCTCTTTCTCTCTCGTTCGTAGCTCTGGTTTGCATGGAGTCCGCTAGGGGCGCTGCGGTGCACAAGGGCGTTCGTTCCCGACGTTCGCTCTCTTTCTCTCTCGTTCGTAGCTCTGGTTTGCATGGAGTCCGCTAGGGGCGCTGCGGTGCACAAGGGCGTTCGTTCCCGACGTTCGCTCTCTTTCTCTCTCGTTCGTAGCTCTGGTTTGCATGGAGTCCGCTAGGGGCGCTGCGGTGCACAAGGGCGTTCGTTCCCGACGTTCGCTCTCTTTCTCTCTCGTTCGTAGCTCTGGTTTGCATGGAGTCCGCTAGGGGCGCTGCGGTGCACAAGGGCGTTCGTTCCCGACGCGCGCTCTTTTCCTCTCTCGTTCCCGACGCGCGCTCTCTTTCTCTCACGTCCGTAGCTCTGGTTTGCATGGAATCCGTTGAGGGCGCTGCGGTGCACAAGGGCGTTCGTTTAGGGTTGCCAGATTGGGCTATTAATAGCCAAATTGGGCTACTTGTTACGCGGCTTGGCGTCGTAAATTCCGAGTTGGCTACATGGCTATATTTGGACTATTTTTGCATTAAGGACTTCCGGGGACCACATCAGAACTGACAAAATTTGGGAACGCCGGTTTATAAAAACCCAAAGCTCATTGCTGCTAAAAAGTTATGTAGGCAGTCTCGAAGGCTGTGTTTTAGGCAATGTCGGCACTGAGTGGATGGCGTTAAGTCATCGCTTCCGTGTCCTTCCAGACTAAGCTCTCTTTTTGTTTTGGTTTCGGCGCCATCTGCTGCCGCTTCACGTGTGGTTCGATTAGTGAGAAAACCGTTCTCAAGCATGGGCGAGTGGGCGAAATACAGCCGTGCATATAAGAAGGAATGGGAGGACACCTCTTTCAAAGGTAAACTTTACTTTATGCGCATATTTGGTTTTAAAAGCGTCTGGTGGTGCGTTGTTCCGGAATGGAGTAAGAAATTCGGCAAATTTCTTACTCTATTACAAAATGTCCGAAATTCATTCCGCATTCGAAGGCAACTCTTGCATCTGCAAAGCATAAAGCCATTCAAAATTTAAAATATTGCAGTGTAGAATGAGGATGTTTTAAGGTAGGGTCAAGGTCTTGCGCGAGGCTCCCACATGATCACGAACTTCGGCACAGGCACGAGCGCACTTCGTACTAGCGGCGGACGCACTTTGTACTCGCTCGTCGTCTGCCGTTATCTCAAGATCGGTAGCCACGGCGCGCGTGGAGGGCCGCTGCCGTTCCGTCCCCTCTTGGCTTTCTAGTCTTTGGAAACACGCAGATATTGCCGGCCCACCGACTTTGTTAAAGAAAGCAGAATCGAATGCGCTATAGGATATTTATTGCGTTTCCTTTTTGCATAAGCAAGAACGCACGTGCGCCATTTTCACTTAGTGTGACGTAGTGACGTTAACGGAGGGTGCGCCAGCCTGTTTAAGCCGAGTGTGTGCGAGAAGAACGGGTTATCAGAGTGCGCGGGCTCGTTTCCTTTACTGTTGTCTGCCCCGGCGGGCTGACCACCCGTAAAATGAGTATTTTTGGAACGTGAGAGTGCTTTCACTAGGTTCAACAAAAGTGGTTGCCTATGATAAAATAACAGGTAAATGAGCAAGAGGTATTTCCTTTTATTGCGATAGCAATTATATGGGCACTCCAAGCGCATTTCTACCGTGGTCGTGGCCGTCACTGTGAGGTTGCGCCTAAAGTTCAAACACGGTAACACCGTCGCCGCGCGCGTATGTGTTCCCTAGTGGAATTACATTTCTTTATTTTTTTCAAGTCCCACTGAAGGTAAGGTACACAGCCCCCCTCAGAAATTTGGCAACACACGCATTCGTGCTTGCATTCACAGAAACTTACGCACACGTTTTCAGATTACACGAATCTTGCCAGGGAATCCCTGTTTAAATATTGCATAGTTCAACGCTTCGATACTAATAGCACCTGGGTTAGTGCCATCGCCGTAATCCAGGTTGCAATTGAAATTATAAACTTTAATTCACTTCTTCTGCTACGGGCCAGCAGGTCGTTCCGTTTTTGCACTATTGCAGTCACAACTGTCCCTTCTTCACACGAGGAAATTGCAAGAAGGTTTCAAGTTTTCTCCAGAGTCCAGTGTGCCTCTAAGCGGCAGCATTTGCTAACTCAGCGTCAGGCTGCTTTCCAGTACAATATACAAAATTGAGAAAGAGAGAGAGCGGGATAGAAATAACATGCTAATTTTATGAATCAAGCATAGGAAAGGCATGGCTATTCTAAAATGCATTAAGCTCGGGCCGCCTCTTGGGCACTCGATCGTGACCATGTCAAAGCTGATCCTGGAGGCTGGACCTGGCAGTATTTCGCCCGACACTTATAGAAAAATGCCTCGAGTAAAGCGAGGCGTCAACTAAAGTTAGCTCAGAACGTAACTCAGTAAATACTGATAGCGTCATGAATCAATCGGAAACGAAATCCTTCGGCTCGTTGTAACAATAAGTGGTGTCCAAATCCATCTCTGTGTGGCAGCTCTCACTAGAATTATTTACGCAGATCTTGAGGCCGCTGTTGTGCTGGCTGCATGCAGCGGAAGTAATTTTGGAGCCGGAAATACGCGCTAAACCATCTGCACCATATATAAGACACCTGCAGAACATCATCAAACTTTTGGCTATGTTTGTGGCTACTTTTGGGTCACAAAAAATTTGAGTCTGGCTATCTTTGGGTTACATTTTGAGATCATTTGGTTATTTTTTGTTGGGGCCATCTGGCAACCCTACACGGTTCGTTCCCGACGCCCGCTCTCTTTCTCTACAGTGTACTAGAATATTGGGTAGTGTGCTCTCTGCCCTATGCGGCGCTGGCTTCCAGCTGAAGCCGCGCATGTCGCCGAAGCCGGAGACCGCTAGGGGCGCTGGAGCTAGTTCCACCTGCATTCCACCTGTGCATAACATTCACAAAAGAGACAAAGGCGCCCCAAAAAGATTCTGGAACCATATAAAAGCACTCGGAGCTCCAACTAGAAACTCGCAAACGGCTATAAGGGATGAAGACGGTAACATCTATATGAAGGCGATGATGCGCTGCGGTACATCACAGACGTTATCAGGCATAACTTCGGTACGAGAAAAAGTGTAGTTCAGACAACAGATCCAGCAACAACAGAGAGGCTTGAGAGATCAAAATTCAGCATAGAAAGCTTCTATTGGAAAAAGGCAGCAGAAAATGTCCCCAACAACACGGCAGCAGGACCCGATGAAATCCCAATACAGCTAATCAAAACCCTCGGTCCAAAAAGCAAGGCACTGCTGACTAATGCCATAGAGCAAGTGATTAGAACAAAGAATATTCCCGTTGGATGGCGTGAAAGCAAGATGAATCTCATCTACAAAGGCAAAGGAGATAAGGATAAGACGAGCTCGTACAGGCCAGTTACAGTAACGTCGGTGATATATAGAATGGCAATGCAAGCCATAAAATTAGAACTGTCGAAGTGGGTGGAGGAAAACGGTGTATTGGGGGAACTACAGAATGGGTTCAGGCCAGGCAGACGCTTAGAAGACAATATGTTTGTACTAACTCAGTGCATAGAGATTTCAGTAGCTCAGAAAAGACCTTTATGGGTAGCATTTCTAGATATTAAAGGAGCTTATGACAACGTAGACAGGGAATTGTTGTGGGATATTCTTCAATACGAAGGCATAGATGACGATTTCGTGGAGCTGCTGAGGGAGATATATCGAGACAACCAAGTACAAGTGGCATGGGAAGGTCGAAAAGGAAATGAAATGGTGGGAATTCACCAAGGATTGAAGCAAGGATGCCCTCTGTCACCATTGTTGTTCACGCTTTACGTCAAGGGCATAGAAAGACGACTGGAAAACAGCGAATTAGGTTTTGATTTATCCTACATGCGTAATGGACAAATGGTGCAACAGAAGGTCCCTGGATTGATGTACGCAGACGACATTGTGCTACTAGCGGACAATAAAAAGATTTACAGATACTTGCGAATATCTGTGGGAACGCAGCGACAAATCTAGGCCTTAAGTTTAGCACAGAGAAATCAGGGATTATGATCTTTAATGAACACACGAGTAACTTCGTGGTGTCAATTCAACAGCAAGTAATACCCATAGTGAAGCAATATAAGTACCTCGGCGTACACATAAACGAAGGAAAGAATTACTCAAGCAACCACCAAGATAATCTGAAAATAAAGGGGTAGCGGAATGCAGCAT
Organism: Dermacentor silvarum; assembly: GCF_013339745.2. Classification (NCBI taxonomy): domain Eukaryota; kingdom Metazoa; phylum Arthropoda; class Arachnida; order Ixodida; family Ixodidae; genus Dermacentor; species Dermacentor silvarum. The sequence continues at coordinate 262,737,111 of NC_051155.1, forward strand.
TAATGAAACACAGAGCACTGTGGGGCCACAATAAGTATGAGGTGGTGCGTGGAATCTGGAAAGGAGTAATGGTGCCAGCGCTAACATTCGCAAATGCCATTATATGCTTAAAATCGGATATATTGGCGGGTTTAGAAGTTAACCAAAGATCAGTAGGCCGGTTGGCTTTGGGAGCACACGGTAATACGACAAATGAGGCAGTGCATGGAGACATGGGTTGGGCCTCTTTTGAAGTCAGAGAAGCACAAAGCAAAATTAGTTTTGAAGAAAGGCTCAGGAACATGGATGAAAATAAATGGGCGGCTAAAGTGCACAAGTATCTCTACATGAAAAGCGTGGACACAGAATGGAGGAAGAGGTCAAGGAAGTTGGCAACCAAGTACAGGATAATCGAAACTGTAAATAGACAACCAGGGGTCATCAGAAAGAAAGTGAGAGAAATAGAGACCGTGAATTGGATGCAAAGAATGGAAACGAAAAGGACAATGGAGATTTACAAGAATGAGAAGAAAGAAATTAGAAGGGAAAATCTGTACGATAACACAAAGGGCAGTGCCTTGCTATTTGAGGCTCGAGCCGGTTGCCTAAGGACGAAAACATATCGGAACAAATATTCGGAACTAGATGAGACATGTGTATGCTGCAGTAAAGATCCAGAGACCACTCAGCACATCCTAATGGAATGCGACGGGATCCACCCAGCGAGAACCGTAGGTAACGTGCAACTCCCAGAAGCGCTTGGGTTTAAAGTGGAAGGAAACATAAACAGATCAGCCGTAGAGATCAGCAAGAGACGATTAGAGTACTGGTGGAAAAAAAGCAGGGAAAAGATGGATACGACCTGATCTCTTAAAATCATAGGCAGCGGTACAAGCTAAATTTTTGAAAAAGGTATACAAAAATGCGAGATAAAGAACATGTGTAGTATACCTGATTAAATCAAGCAGGCTAGGTGACTATTTGTCGCCACCCCGTTTCAAAGGGGATGCCAATAAATCATCATCATCATCATCTGAAGACCCGTGCCAGCGCGTGCGCTCCCGTCACTGCCATTCGCTTGCTGCAGTCTGCACACGAGGACGCGAATCGACTTGATTTTGATTGTTTTTGTAAAGTGCAAGGTTCGTCGACTTGTCTCTGCAACATCCTCGGACATCCTTTGTGCTCGTTCTACGGTGCGTTAAGAAACTATGCCTAGTCGCCGGCGTAATTACTGTTTTGCACCAGGGTGCCGGACAGGCTCGCCGAAGGCGTCTCTTTTGAGCGTCCCACAAGACGAAGAACGGAGACAGCAGTGGGAAAGGAACTTACACTGTGAAGAAAAGAAGCTTGACCAAACATGCGCCGTGTGCGAATAGCACTTTGAGCCGCATTACATTATCAGGGACTTCGTTCACGTCGTTAACGGCAAAGAGGTTTTTTGTTTTTTTCATTTCGCCATACTGCATATTCTTTAGCGTGCTCTTAAAGTGCTTTGTATCTAGTGTGTGCTCTGTGAGAAAAAAAAATTTTTTTAAACATTGTTATTGTTGTAAAAAGAAATATTTCCTGCATGCACTAACAAGGAGATTTGTAATATTTTTGGAATCTGTGCAGTTCTTTAAGTATTCTTCGGTTGGGCTCATTTTGCCTATTTTTCACTGCTGCAACAATATTGTACATCGTTTTTGTTTCGATGCTGTTTCTAATAAAATGTACGAACTTGAAAGTGCATTCAAATATAAAAGCAATTTTATGCGCTCAAAGAGCAATGCTGAAATCATTGCTCGAATTATTGTATACAATTAGAAATAAGCTTGTTTGATAATTTAAGGAAAGCAATTTTTCATAAATATATGCGCCGTGTTTTTCTTTCCGGCGATGTGTACCCACACGTCGTGTATATGCATTTATGATGCAAGAAAACTGTCCGCAACTTGACCAAGTGCGGTCAGCTTGGCAACTGTCCACTGCTGATGAGATCGGCGCTAGCTCGACGCTGTCCTTAGTGGACCGCAGTGGACGATTACAAGGTGATAACTAGCACTAGATATATATAAAACGAATCATCGCGCTCACATTATCGTCACATAAACTGCTACAAACTACCGCAAGCTGCCCACTTTGGTGGCGAACCACCGCCCAAATTCATGCATTCGCGAGGTCATCGATAACGCCTCCCGAGCCGTCTCAGTCACAATGGTAAAGATATATATATATATATATATATATATATATATATATATATAGCACAAAATGCGAATTGACGCCTTTCCTGTAACACAGATAGCCAGAACTTATTTAGATTTACGCTATGCAGTGAAATAACACGCATAGCGTACGCGCCAGACTGCAAAACGTTGCAGGTGAGAATGTTTGTAGCGCCATCTCTCGGAGGCGACATCAAGGGCCTCAAGCGGAGCCGTCATCTGAGCCCACTACCCCTATTCTAGAACACTATACTTTCTCTCTTCAGCTATGCTTCAGCTATTCTATGCCTAGAGTGACCTAGAATACGAGAGAGTGTCCAAAGCGCAGTGCGAATGCATGGGAGGAGCGAGGACCTTTTTGTGTGAACTCCCGCGCCGCGGCGCCGCTGTACCGGACCCGTGGTATCGAAACGGTGTATTGGGGGAACTACAGAATGGGTTCAGGCCAGGCAGACGCTTAGAAGACAATATGTTTGTACTAACTCAGTGCATAGAGATTTCAGTAGCTCAGAAAAGACCTTTATGCGTAGCATTTCTAGATATTAAAGGAGCTTATGACAACGTAGACAGGGAATTGTTGTGGGATACTTATTCTTCAATACGAAGGCATAGATGACGATTTCGTGGAGCTGCTGAGGGAGATATATCGAGACAACCAAGTACAAGTGGTATGGGAAGGTAGAAAAGGAAATGAAATGGTGGGAATTCACCAAGGATTGAAGCAAGCATGCCCTCTGTCACCATTGTTGTTCACGCTTTACGTCAAGGGTATAGAAAGACGACTGGAAAACAGCGAATAAGGTTTTGATTTATCCTATATGCGTAATGGACAAATGGTGCAACAGAAGGTCCCCGGACTGATGTACACAGACGACATTGTGCTACTAGCAGACAATAAAAAAGATTTACAGATACTTGCGAATATCTGTGGGAATGCAGCGACAAATCTAGGCCTTAAGTTTAGCACAGAGAAATCAGGAATTATGATCTTTAATGAACACACGAGTAACTTCGTGGTGTCAATTCAACAGCAAGTAATACCCATAGTGAAGCAATATAAGTACCTCGGCGTACACATAAACGAAGGAAAGAATTACTCAAACAACCACCAAGATAATCTGAAAATAAAGGGGAAGCGGAATGCAGCAATAATAAAACACAGAGCACTGTGGGGCCACAATAAGTATGAGGTGGTGCGGGGAATCTGGAAAGGAGTAATGGTGCCAGCGCTAACATTCGCAAATGACATTATATGCTTAAAATCGGATATATTGGCGGGTTTGGAAGTTAACCAAAGATCAGTGGGCCGGTTGGCTTTGCCACATGAGGCAGTGCAGGGTGACATGGGTTGGGCCTCTTTTGAAGTCAGAGAAGCACAGAGCAAAATTAGTTTTGAAGAAAGGCTCAGGAACATGGATGAAAATAAATGGGCGGCTAAAGTGCACAAGTATCTCTACATGAAAAGCGTAGACACAGAATGGAGGAAGAGGTCAAGGAAGTTGGCAACCAAGTACAGGATAATCGAAACTGCAAATAGACAACCAGGAGTCATCAGAAAGAAAGTGAGAGAAATAGAGACCGTGAATTGGATGCAAAGAATGGAAACAAAAAGGACAATGGAGATTTACAAGAATGAGAAGAAAGAAATTAGAAGGGAAAATCTGTACGATAACACAAAGGGCAGTGCCTTGCTATTTGAGGCTCGAGCCGGTTGCCTAAGGACGAAAACATATCGGAACAAATATTCGGAACTAGATGAGACATGTGCATGCTGCAGTAAAGATCCAGAAACCACTCAGCACATCCTGATGGAATGCGACGGGATCCACCCAGCGAGAACCGTAGGTAAAGTGCAACTCCCAGAAGCGCTTGGTTTCAAAGTGGAACGAAACATAAACAGATCAGCCGTAGAGATCAGCAAGAGACGATTGGAGTACTGGTGGAAAAAAAAAGCAGGGAAAAGGTGGATACGACCTGATCTCTTAAAATCATAGGCAGCGGCACAAGGTAAATTTTTGAAAAAGAATAATAATGAGAGGTATACAAAAATGCTAGATAAAGAACATATATAGTATACGTGATTAAATCAAGCAGGCGAGGTGACTATTTGTCGCCGCCCCGTTTCAAAGGGGATGCCAATAAATCATCATCATCATCATCGTGGGCTTTGTCCGCTGCGGAAGCCGCGCCAAGGCGGCGGGCGTCTGCTACGAGCCTGATATTTTGGTTGCTATTAGCCAACATCGCAATCCGCCTTTTTGACGGCGCTACGGCTGCATGCGGCCTGTCCTGGCGGATTTTAGTCGCGAAACGTTTTGGAAGGGTCGCGCGCGCGGCCGTGCGGCCCCGTCTCGGGGAAACGTCCCCCGGAAAAAAATGCGCTCGGACGCGCGCTACTGCAAGTGCAAACTCGTACCGTGTACCTCGTTAAAACTTCACTGGTAGCTCGACGTCGGTGAGGTACCGAAAACGTGCGTAGCGTAAGACTGCAACTCCACTTTTAACAGAAAGCGGCGAGGGCTCCGTCCAGACTGCACAGGGAACCACGTAGTTGCCGCCTTGCATTGATGGCTGCCCACGAAACACAAAACGTCTTGAAAACTTCTCGGAACGGCTACAAACGGCTATAGACGTCTTGGTCTACGCGAAGACGTTAAACAGATGTTGTTGGAAAGCTTATGTAGCAGGACGTACGGTTAATTAAATATGCTATTGTGTTTCAGCTATGGTAACAGCCCCCCTCTGGCGTCACCGGAGTATACTTTGGTGAGCGCCTTGAGAGCTAGCGAAGAACTCAATAACTTTTTTAGATGTTTTTGTCGGAAAATGTGCGACATGCTTGGGCGTGCGCGTGAAAGTGAAAAATATTTAAAATGCGCGTGCCCGACGCGCAGCGTTACATTCCGTGCGACTTTAACAAGCCATATGCAATCCGTTAACGTCGCATCATGTTGCCTTTCGCTGCTTCCCCCTTTGGGAGAACAAGCAGAAAAAGCCTGCGGGGTTATTTGATTCCGTTCCGATTTTTTCACTCGATCAGTTTGTCACGACGGTCAAAGTTTAGAAAAAAAATGTCACAGTTTCGCCCTAAGGGCGAAGCAATGAATGCGATAGCAACAAGCAATGTCATACGAAGTAAGGTGAGCGGCTTTGGTAGCAATATATGAATTGTAGTAAACATGAGCTGATTAAGTAAGCAGGTGTGCTGCGGTGTAAGTAGACCGACATGAAGAGAGACTCGATGACCACGAGAAGGCGCGTGTGAAACGGTGGTGTTGATGAAAAGCGCTTCCCGCGGGCAGCGCGCGTGCGAAGGGACACACCTGTAGCGCTGCACTGCCGACCCGGGCAGCATTGCATGTGTAGCGTGCGTTGGAAAATGTGGCCCGACTATTACTAACTGATTGAACAAGCGTGGTGTGAGCGCGCACAAACAAACATGAATAGATCACACTGAATGACTGCAGACAACGACTGTCAAAACGCTGGCAGCAAGCGCACATACGCCGCAGCAGGCGAAGGTATACGTGCGGTCTATCGCTTCAACGGAAACTGAGCGGCGAATGGACAGCGCATAAAGGTCAGAGCCGTGTGGAGATAAGAGACGGTGCGAGCGACGAACGCGGTTGTTGGCAGAGTAGAAATGCCCCCCCCCCCCCCCCCCGCTCCCTCCGGCGCTCGCTTCCCGCTTCCTTGCTTGCGCTTGGAAGATTGCGTGCGTTCGCTCTCCGTGACCGCGTGCGTCCCCGCACGCTTCCGCTCGGGCATACGGCGCGCGGCGAAGATTTTATCTATACGGAACCTCACGGCGACGGCGACGGCGACGCCGACGGCAGAAATCCGGTGGAAGCGTGCATATAAAAAATTGCCGCGTATCTGCGTGCTTCGCTGCAAATGTCGTCGAAAGACGATAGTCTTCTGCCGGCCGTACTACATGAGTGCTGGTCTGATCCGCGGCCACCCGTGATGCTGTTCTCGTACAATTTCCGTCCTGGCATGATAAATGCAATGGAGGTTTGTTTGAACAGATTTCATTTTACCGCATTATTTCATCAAGCGGCCATTATGTTTTGCCCTGCCTCAGACAGCGCTTCCTTTATGTCGAATCGGCCGCATCTGGCTGGCAGTGATAAAATTGAGGAGGCGCTGCGTGATACATGGACGCCATCTGGCAATACATCGGGAAACATGAGCTTGTGCAGAGGGTTCCTTCCTCCATGGCAGAGGGCGCTCGTCGGCGCGCAGTCGGGGAACGTCGTTCGTCGGCGCGCATAGCATGGCATTTTCAGCGCAGCTTAAGAAACTAGGGTCTTTAGAGTTACGTACCTATGTATTTTCTATTAAAGGAACACACCTCCTAATACTTACCTAGTGATGTTGCGCCTCAGATATGCGTAATATTTACTTTGTGATCGATAACGTTCACAAGTATGAACAGCCGTACCAGTTTAAGTAGTGTGGGCGGTAAGCAAGTGGTCCAACTTTGGCCGGGGGGCTGAATCGGGTGCCAGACAGACAGACAGACAGACAGACAGACAGACCAAATTTTCAGCGTTTAGGTTCCCCAAGAAAGACTATCGTCTTTAAAAGAAAACGGCCGGGCGCACACCTGCGCACCCGTTCAGCGTCCGTGCCTTCCTTTCCCTTTGCGTCAAAAAGCGGTGAAGAAGCCGGATTTGCGATACCATCTATCGGTCACCAACAGATCTGGCCGCGCGCAGTCGCAAACGTGCGCTCCGTTTGAGCGAACTGCTAGATCTGCTCTTGGACCACGTGTCTTGGACCGCACCAGGGGGGCGCGCTGAAGTTTCCGCGAGCGATTCAAAGGGCCGTGCTCATGCTCGCAAGCGTTCGCTCACCAGTGCTCATGCTTCTCTTCCCAAAGTCATTTGCTCACGTTCAAGCCTTGACCAGCGCCTGCAGATACGGTGCAGTTCCTTACGGTACGTATACGTTTACCTGCTACAACTTGCACGCCACTTTTGTTTTGGCGGGCCCGTGCTGGCGCGAAGTTTAGACTCGAATATATTTGCATGCACGATATGTAGCAGAAGGTTCTTTTGTGATCTGGGAGGTAAAGCCGGAGTTTCACATAATTGGTTAAATGATCACAGAAATTCTAGCTGTGTGTGGCCTTTAAGATGGCAGCAGCGTGCTGCATTGCGTGGTATACCGGGGCTTTGCTCTCTTGGCTTCTCCTCTGTGTAGCTTCCAGCACGCTAGCAGGCAGGAAAATAGTCTTGCATTGGTGTGGTAACTTCACATATAGTTGGAGGATTGGAAAACTTTTTGCGGCATGAGATTCGTGAGACGACGTCCTTTAATATAGTGAGGCCATTCTATGACTAGTTAAGTGTTTAGGGTCCCTTTAGGAAGAGAATGGTTTTATTTACATGTGGTACAATACCGCAGGGATATTGTAAGAGACACTCGGAAGGAGCAGTTGCCGGCCTTGATTGTCAGGCTAAGCTCACCCGTTGCTACAACTCACCAACACCACTACTTAAATAAAAGTAGCATACTCTTGTAAGAGATTTGTTTGCAAATCATCTAACTGCTAATGACCTACTGTACGTCGTGTGTGGATCAAACCATTTGCCAGTTTAATTTAACTTTAGGGTAGCTTTTTCATATCATATCTGCAACATAATTGTGAACGTTTTCGTACAGTGTGAGATTTTGAAAGTATTGCTTAAATTTATAAAGTAAATGTGACCGCGTTAAAACAACGGCACATATGTTGCTATTTGAAATACCGAATCGTACACATCTTTATTGTAAATCAAGTGTGGCTTACTCACTTTATTCTTCACTGTTGTATTACAGAGCGAACTTCTGTGGGCAGCCAGCGGTATCCAAGTGGGAAAGGACCTGGATTGCTGTGGTTACTGCAGCTACATCTTATTTTCTGTGGTCACCTTTTTTACTGTATTAAAAAATTTTGTAAAGTAATTCTGCATGCCCTTTAATTTATTAGTCAATAAAGCCGCTTTCTCACAAGGTCAGGTAATTTTTTTTCTGCATGTGTTATGCACATTTGCTTCAGGATGTGTATTGCACATTTGATATATGTTAAACAATTTTATGCAAGTTATTAAAAATAATATGATGTAATGCTTCAATTTATTTTTCAGTTCTATATAGTAACATATGTACTACGAAGCTAGCATACGGATGCATGGTATGCGGAAGAAGTGGCCCATAATTTTGCTTACACGTCACTGTAGAATGACAATCTATAAATGCTACTTTAAAGACAGCTATAAAAGCCTGCGTATTGTTTCTGAAGCCAACATACGTTATGACTTCGGAAACAATATGCAGCTTAATTAAGAATTCTGTTAGACGTCCCAGAATTCTGTTATAATTTATAACAGAATTCGGGGAACGTCTAATAAAATTCTAACCTGTTCTTGTCAAGATGTTTTATAAAAGCCTGCATAATGTTTCCAAAGTCATTATTACAGAATTCTGGAACGTCTAATCCAATCTTGAAATTGTTCTTATCGAGATGTTTATTAGCAACTTTTAGCGTAACGTTAGCAGTGCTGACTGAAGTACCTGTAGACTTCCACGGCTAGAAAATGTCTTGACCAGGACAGCTATTACACTTTTCAATTATCCGTTCAAGACATCTTAAGTCGCGTTTGCTCTCCGCCGTGCGTTTCCTACCCGTGAAAGCGCGCGTCCTTCACCCTCGCGCGCTGGCACGCTTTCACTCGCACATACAGCATACGGCCAATGAATTTTTTTCTATGGACGCGACCAGCGAAGATTCAGCCTTTAACAGCTTCGCTGTAAAAAAAAGGCGGTTCTGTGCGCTTTTTGCATTGATTGTAGGGCGCCAAACAACGATTGGAGAATGCTTAAGCTTCGCTTTTATGAGTGGAACGCGATAGCATTCAAGGATCCCTGACTGCTTCTACGCTCCCCGACAATCGCAGCGTATGCAACCGTAATGGTTATGCGGGGAAACACTGGCGGCGAACACTATACACGAAAACGAGCTTTTTTGGTAGGAACGCGGCCTCTTGCTTGGGGCGAATCCCGGAGATAGTGCACAGCCGCGCCAAAAAAATTACATAGGTTAAGGTTTCCTTTTTTGTTTCATACTTTTCATATTTCAGTCTGAGAGATTTAAAATGAAAGGCATGCGCTGTGGGTGTTTTGTTTCATGACATTTGTTTGTGGGTTGTCATTCTAAAAATTCCGAGGAAAAGCTTTGCCAAGAATGCAAGACAAGGTATGAGCAACATCAGCGTTAGAGTGGTATACAACCCGCATATACCGCATGTCACATAAGACACCTCAATATATTCGAGAGCCTGCGTGGTTGGGGATTATTTTCTCGGCCGCGGACGGCGCACGCCGACGCCGGATTTTCTGCGACACGGGGCCCTTAACGCTAGTACGTAAAACGAGGTTAATAAGCCCAAAAGCGGTAAAGTTTGGCCCACAATACACCTAAAATGACCCCCATTTTCACAAAATATAAACTTGGTGCAACGTAAGGTTATCTCTGGAGGGCATTGGCTAGCATATAGCTAAAAACGGTTAATTGTATTACACTTTCGAACACTTGATGCAATTTTTTGTCATTTGCAAAACTGCAGTTGAGCCATATGCATTTAACTTCAGTAAATTTCAATAGCATTCTCCCCGTTTTCGCTAAATTTGGTCTTTGTCGTTCTTTCAGGGCAACGAGCAAAATTCTGTGCAACTCGTATAAGAAGCTTTGATAACACTCCGGATCGTTTTCATATTCAATTTATTGCAACGGACGCAATTAAGCCCCCCGACGCCTCAAATTTCGCCTACGCATTACCTATTACCCGATTCTTACATTTAACAAAAGTAAACAAACTGCCTTTTTTTTATTTCACCGAGGATACCGGGTGAAGCAACGCATAGAAAATAAAAGAACACGGTTCAA
>NC_051156.1:0-38646 GCF_013339745.2 Dermacentor silvarum
AAAATTAAGCATTGCCAATATTTCTTACAAAGAAGTGTAACCCGATTGTATAAGTCATGTATTACCAAATGTAGAGCAGGCTTTCGCCTTCTTGTGTTAAAAGAGGTAAACACCTGCCGAACTTTTTTAGAATGAAAGACCGAACCCGAACTGATATTCTAGAACGTGCCTACCCGAACCGAACCGGGGGCTAGATTCACAAAAGCTTTTCTTTGTAATTGCTCCTGTACTGGCCGGCTGCCTTGATAATATAATGTCTTGAGTCTAGATTGGCTGAAATTGTTTCTTATGAACCATTCTAGCGTAAGAAGTTTTGTGAATTCCGGCCCTAAATCAGAAAAATATATGACCGTGCCGAAGTGGTTTATAAACAGGGATGTGCGATTCTTCGAAGTAATTCCTTTTTTCCAGTCGGCGCATAGCAGTAGCAGATCGTTACGACTCACTACTTGCGTTGTGTGATAGAGCTGGGATAGACGACGTAGGTATGTGGTGGAAACTTCTCCGGCCCTGTAGGAAGGCATGCCATGGGCTTTCGAACTCGGTCATTCCAGTTTTTTTCCGCTCCGAGTCACCGTGGTTGTGCTAGCTACGGTAGACGGGTGTGGGGGGAGGGGGGAAAGGAGGAGGGGGGGGCGTGCTGCGAGTTTTAAGTGGCAGCAAAAATACACAAGAATATTCCCGTCTAATCATGCGTTGCCAAGTCCAGTGGCCTAATTTCACGAGAAACAGTAGATAAAAAGTGTTACGTTTTTTTGACTGATGAAAAACGAGCAATGAAGAAATAAGAAAAGTTTAACAACCTGAGTTGTATGAATATGCACGTATTGATTACATTTCAGATTTTCGCTACTAAGTCAATCCGCTCAGTGGCGCGTGGCTATTGCGTTGCGCTGCTTAGCACGAGGCCATGGTTCGATTAGCGGCCGGGGGCGGACGCATTCCGTTAAAGATGGAATGCAAAAATTCCCGTGTACTGTGCCATAGGCGCCCAGTTTAAAACCTCAGGTGGTCAAAATAATCTGGATGCCTCAACGACGGGGTCCCCACAGTCTATTTTGCAGCATGTTGGCGTTTAACCTCGCAATTTATTAAAACCGAACAGTTCTCACACATCGGCGCACTGGAAGAAAACTGTGTATATTTATCACTGCACACACGCGATAAAACAGAAAAACCGTGTTATTATCTGTACATTTCTGGTGACACATACAATATTGCAAAAACAAGCACTCTATGCATGGCGGGTAATGATATACTCAGCCTTCCGGAATTCAAATTCAATTTTGGCACGTAACACTTCATATTTTTTTATTGTGGCATGTTGGGGCAATAGAATGCACATGATATCAATAAATATCTACAGATTCAGCAGGCTGCAGGAACAGTGAAATGCGGAGTCAACAGATTCCATTTTAAAGCAATAAATAACCACGATTTTTCATTCTCCTTCATCTAGCCACACTTTCAGTAATTAGGTGGCAGAAAAGAAGAAAAGTAACTTTAGGATTAGGATAGTTCGGTTGAAAAATCCCTGCATCTCAGCATATTTGGCTTAGCGGCATTTAAATGTGCCGAGACAAATGCCGGCTGCAAAACTCCCAACACAGACGCGCACTCCATTCGTACCAGAGCTCTTTCTTTTTTCAGTCGCTTGCTGCATGCCATCGACGTGATGACAAGAACTGTCTCGACGTTTGAGCCATGAAAATAATCATTCATGTTTGATCCAGATCCAGATCCTCTCTCGAAACGAAGCCTATGTGGCGAATCATAGTCGTACAGTTTACGCGTGAAGTGTTGCGTGCGCAGAAAATCGTGTTTGTACAGGACAAGAAAACGGAGGAAGACAACGTGCCGCAGACACGGTCATTTGAAATACTTGCTGTAGGGGCGTCCGCGAATGATGCCGCAGCACCCCCGCGCGGTACTGTGGTTGTTTATATTAAGATATATATCCATATCCGCGCCACGTGGATTGGACGTGAGAAAGATCGTCGTAGGTTTACCACAAGTGTCTTGTTCATTGTTCAGAGCATCAATGTCCTCACTGTTTTCTCTTGTTAACAAAACAAAACAAAACAAAAAAAGAACCGGAGCGAAATGTCAACTGCAAGCTTCTTACATTGCCAGTCTAGCCATTTCAAGTCGTAATTTATTTACTGCGATATGAATCTGTGCTGTCTTCTGACACCACAGCTCACGCGCCACAGTTCGGTCACCACCAGTCCAGTAATAATTACCTGAAAAAAGCAAAATTAACTGAATGAACTTACTACGCTGAAGTGAAGGCGGCGAAGCACACATACCCGTGAAGACATCAGGGATTACGTTTAAATAACTCTGTCTTTGATGTTTCATAGAGTGCTGGATGTTGTTCGCGCAAGGATCAGCTATGGCCAGATAGCGACAAGGCTATGGTAATGTGTTGTCCGTGGTGCATGAACGGTGAATTTTCAACTCTACATGTAACACGGTTGCACAAAGACTTGACAACATTCGCTGTAAAGTACTTAATGTATACAGCGTGTCCCAACTATGTCTTGAAACTATGTCTTGAAACTATGTCTTATGCTTCAAGGTTTAAAGATATGCAAATGCCACGTAGCTGGACAGAACAAAGGTAATGTTGTTTGCCGTCCCTTGGAGATACTTAGAATATTTGTTGCAATCCGCTTTATTATATAGTCAGTCTTAATTTATTTATCAACTTCTCAAATATTATAATTAGATTAAAAGTATCAACGAGAAACTTGTAGAGAAACACGAAAAACTCCTGACACAGCTTTCTGTTGCTCTATACGGACTACATGAAAGTGCTTTTCCAAGAATCAAAAAAGCCCGCGAATACACGCAGAATTGCCGTGCGAGTCGCCGCTCGAGGCACTTTTGTAGCTTTAATTACTAGTTTGTTTCGTAGCCCGGCAATATTGCATAAGCCTCTGCCGCGAAGATGCTTGCTTCCTGGTGCAGAACGTCGGGTTTGGAAAAGGAGAGACCAACTGCTGCGCAAGACGCGCCGGCATGTGATTTTGAAGCATCTGTAAATGCCAGGGGACTCGAGTAGTTTGCTTGAAGTTATAGGAAGTGAATTCCAATGTGCTTCGCTGGAAAATATTTTGTGACTTTACAAATAATGTATCACAATCTAAGAACGGCCACTGCCACGGCGATAACAGCTTGACTGGAGTAGTAAGACAATTTCCAAGCAGTGAAGAACCCAATTCATCCCTAAGTACCAAACAGATTTCTCGCGCAGGTGCAGTCATTATGGAAAGTGTGGCAGAGGGCATATTGCTCATGGTTGAATAAGAAGGCTCTTCAATGTAGGTGCGTACTCAAAAAAATATGGAAAACTGGTGTATGACCGCTGTAAATGAAGAGACCACTCATTGGACTTTACCTAGAGGCTCTGGATCGCACTTGTCCTGAAGGCACTGGGCGTGATATGGAAGCCCAGATGGTGAACAGGGTCTAAAATTTTTAATGTGTTTGGCAGTCCAGAACGATAAATTGTAGCACCGTAATCAAGGCTTGAGTGGACAAGACTTTTACACAAGTTCAGGGGACAATTCCGATGACTACGCAATGCTGTGCGCGACAGAGGGTTTAAAATGTTCATTGTTTTGAAGAATTTAGTCCTCAGGCACTTAAGATGAGGTATAAATGTAAGCTTATAAGTATGAAATAATTCCTAGAAATTTATGTTCACTGTTCCCCGATAGCTCATTTCATTGATTGCAATGCTTGGGACTGGTGTTATGCTTCTCTTGCTTGAAAGGAGTACGCAAGTACTTTCCTAGCTGTCTAAACTAAATTCTTTTTCGTTTGGCGATTTACAGAATTTGATTATACCAAGTTGCACCTGTTGTTCGCAGATAGCAATATTGCCTGATTTAAAACCTAATTGTACATCGTATACGTACATGCAATAAAACACGCTACGTGGAATGACTGTATGAAGTGAATTCATTATTACAACAAAGAGTGTCCAATTAAGCACTCCACCTGGCGGTAAACCAGTCATTTTGTTGAATGGTCGACACAAAGCATTGCCAACTTTTAGACGGAAAGTGTGGGGAGACAGGTAACTATCGATTATACTTAACATGTTGCCGCGGACACCCAGTGTAGCGAGATCTCGTAAAATTTCTAAGCGCCATGTCGTGTCGCATGCTTTCTCAATGTCAAGCAAATGAGATAAAAAGTACTGCGTACATATAAAAGCGTCCCTAATATTTACCTGAATGCAGGGTAGACGGTTAGTTGTCGATCTACCTTCCCAGAAACAGCATTGGTATGGCTCGAGCAATTTTTGCTCTCCAGAAAGTGGAACAGTCGCCGATTTATCATCTTCCCGAACAACTAACAAAGGCAACTCCGTCGACGATATAGGTCCTCGGTCTTTTTAAAAACTGTGATTTAACAGCCTCTTTCCTAGCAGGCGGAATATACCCTGAAGGCTATATGGCGTGGAAAGAGATTGCATATTTTTTGTGTGTTTCAGTGCGTAAGTTTTTTTATGATTCCATAAATGATACGATCAGATGCTGCCACAGATTTATTAGAGCAGTTCAGGGACGCCTGGAGCTCTGCTAAGTGATATGGCTGGTTGTATGCCACATTTGGTGCGCATTTCTTTTCCGAAGCGCCTCATTTTGGTCTTTGTTTGTATCAAAAGAATCTTCGAGAATAGTGCGAAGAACTGAAGATGTTTTGAAAATGTGCAACCAGAAAAAAATTTGTTCTTCTAAACTATTTCCCTGAATAATTACCAAATGTAGTGGGTGTTGCCTGCCGGCCTTTTATTCTATTTAATTTATTCCACATTTCTCGCTCATCAGTAAAAGTGTTCACAGCGGAAATATACTTTTCCCAACTTGCTCTCCCAGCCAGTCGACACGTCCTTATTCCTTGCGATTTCATATGCTTATAATTAATTGGGCTTTGCGCACTTGCAGAAAAGCGAAGGAGTGGCCACGCTTGTCTGCTGCTTGGGTGCTTTCCTACATTCTTCATTCCACCAGGGAACGCGTCGTTTCGTAGGCACTCCTTATATTTGTGGGAAGCATTCCCATGCAGATTCGATAGGCAATGCTGTCAAGTATGGAACGGCGTAATCATTGTTTAGGGCGCAGATGCCACGCAGCGAGAAATGCGCGAGTTCTCAGAACAGCTTCCAGCCGGCTGAATAAACCTTTCACCGAGGAACGTGTGGCGAGCATTTATCTTATCTTCTAAATTATGTTCAGCACTATAGGAAAGTGGTCGCTGCCGCGGGGATTTTTAATGAATTTCCAGTGGCGGTAATTTATTAGGGTTGGAGATGCTATGCTCAAATCTTTGGAAGAATAAGTTTTGTTAGCAGCACTGTAAAACGTTAGTTCCTTCGTATTGAGCAGGCACGACCCAGTCAAAAAAAAAAAAAGAAAAATTTACAATTATTCGGCTTTGCACATGGCTGCGAGACTCTTCACACAGTGTGCGTTTAAACTTCTCAGAAACACAAGGGGATTCTGGCAGTTCATCTATTAGCGCTGAAATTATTTGTTTATGCAGCTGATAAAGAGGGGGTAAGTATAGAGAGTAGAGATTAATTCAAATATCGAATAGTCAAACACAGACGGAAATATTTGTAGCAGGAATATTTAATCCGGTATAATTAGCTGCCATGTCTGTACTGACTAGATGCAAAATAGACAAAACAGCAGCTACTAGAGACAAAAGATCCGTTTAGAAAGCAATATACTAATTTTCATTAAAAAGAATTGCAGGAACAGCCTCACAACATCTTTTGAGCCTGGTTGCAAACGAGCTGTCCAAGAATGAATAGCTGCTCTATAGCATGCCTTCCAAAAACGGTAAATGGTTGCCGAAGAAAAAAAAATCACCGCATACCCACGACGTGAAGATGATGAGTGGGCGAAGCACCGGGGGATCATTCGGCTAAACCAGAGCTACGGAGGAGAGAAAGAGAGCGCGCGTCGGTAACGAACGCTCTTGTGCACCGTAGCACCCCTAGCTACGGACGAGAGAGAGCGCGCGCGTCGGGACTGAACGCCCTTGTGCACCACAGCGCCCCTAGCTACGGATGAGAGAGAGAGTGCGCGTCGGGAACGAACGCCCTTGTGCACCGCAGTGTCCCTAGCTACGGACGAGAGAGAGAGAGAGAGAGAGCGTCGGGACCGAAAGAGAAAGAGAAACAAACGCTCTTGTGAACAGCAGCACCCCTAGCTACGGACGAGCGAGAGAGAGCGCGCGTCGGGAACGAGAGAGAAAGAGAAAGAAAGCACAGCTGCGCCTCTAGCGGGAGCGGCTAGTACTAGCGTGGCTACGACGGCGCGACGAGGGACAAGGCTTGACCCTAAGGAGCTTCGCCCCTAAAACGTCAGAGGTTGTGCAAAAACTTTAAAAATGCTGCTGAAGGACTTGTGTATCGTAAACACAAGTAAATGTGCCCGTTTCAAGGAAAGCATCACTGGTGGTAGCGTTAAAGATGAAATTGCCACTGACACAAACACTAAATAGCCGACTACGAGGAAAAGTGACAGGTTTTCATGTTGAGATTGAGTTTATTTCTCACAACATGCTGTGGTGAGGAGGGTGAGAAAAAAAATTGCCGCGTATCTGCGTGCTTCGCTGCAAATGTCGTCGAAAGACGATAGTCTTCTGCCGGCCGTACTACATGAGTGCTGGTCTGATCCGCGGCCACCCGTGATGCTGTTCTCGTACCATTTCCGTCCTGGCATGATAAATGCAATGGAGGTTTATTTGAACAGATTTCATTTTACCGCATTATTTCATCAAGCGGCCATTTATGTTTTGCCCTGCCTCAGACAGCGCTTCCTTTATGTTGAATCGGCCGCATCTGGCTGGCATTGATAAAATTGAGGAGGCGCTGCGTGAGACATGGACGCCATCTGGCAATACATCGGGAAACATGAGCTTCTGCAGAGGGTTTTCTTCCTCCATGGCAGTGGGCGCTCGTCGGCGCGTAGTCGGGGAACGTCCTTCGTCGGCGCGCATAGCATGGCATTTTCAGCGCAGCTTAAGAAACTAGGGTCTTTAGAGTTACGTATCTATATGTATTTTCTATTAAAGGAACACACCTCCTAATACTTACCTAGTGATGTTGCGCCTCAGATATGCGTAATATTTATTTGTGATCGATAACGTTCACAAGTATGAACAGCCGTACCAGTTTAAGTAGTGTGGGCGGTCAGCAAGTGGTCCAACTTTGGCCGAGTGGCTGAATGGGGTGACAGACAGACAAACAGACAGACAGACAGACAGACAGACAGACAGACCAAATTTTCAGCGTTTAAGTTCCCCAAGAAAGACTATCGTCTTTAAAAAATGTCGCAGTTTCACCCGAAAGGCGAAGCATCATCGCCGTGCTCCCTATAAGGGCTGCAGAAATATGCATCTTTTCCCACCCCGAACCTCTACTACTACTACTAAGCATTATTTGCGAAAGCAACTTAGTAGAGAGCTATACGGAGTAAGGATAGTAGTTTTATCAGCTGTATAAACTTGGACATGCAGCAGCACCAACAACGCGCAGAACTGGGTCGAAGCCGTCGCCGTTTTGCCCGCGTTCGCACCGAACGCGCGCGGCGTTGGTGACTGTTGCCAGGGCCTCTGGGGGCGGCTCGGAGGTTTTCGACGAGATCAGAACGGGAAACTCGTCAAACAGCATCGGAACTCTTTTTATCACCTTCTCGCCTCGTAATGTTTTTATACAAATACGCATTTGGTGCCGCAGCTAAACGTCGCCTCCGCTCCCTCCCTCCCGTTCCCTCACGGCCTTTCGCGCGATGGAAGAAGTTGCGTTTGCTCTCTCTCTCTCTCTCTCTCTCTATATATATATATATATATATATATATATATATATAAAATATATATATATATATATACGGTGGTTCTAAATGAGGAAATTCTGCAGCCCTTCACGGAGCACGGCCAACACCACCTAGACTCTAGTTCTAGGTGGTGTTGGCACGGCGCGGAACGCGCGTTTGTTCTCCGCTGTGCATTCGCTCCCTGTGAATGCGCGCGTACCTGCCGCCCTTTCACTCGCACCTACAGCGTCCGGCGCGCGGCGACGATTTCATCGCTGTTGACGTCATACGGAGCCTCACGGTGACGACGACGGGAGAAATCCTCTTTGAGTGTCCATATAATTGCTATCACAATAATAACCTGCATTAAGGAGCTTGACTAGCCCCACCCTTTCATAAAACCAGGCAGTACAGATGTCATATGTCACCGATGTCGGGGGTGTGCGGATGTTACGGAGATGGAGTTGGGAGACGCAGGGCAGCACAGCAAACATATTTTAATTACACTCAACCCCAAACTCACTCAAAGCAAAACACAAGGAAGAAACACTAGCACTTATACAACCTAATTAACAATAAATTGACGTGTCCTTAGTTCCGCCTGCATTAGTCCTTGGGCGTTTCCTACGCGACAGTCTGGAAACCCTAGCCTCTGGCTGAGACGCTACAAAAAAGGACCGTTCTGACTGTCTTTTGTTGTTGCACGCATCTTTTAAGTCCGAAGCGTGTCGGATCCTCATCATAGTCGGTGTGCTCGCCGACTCCGTAAATGTTGCTGCCTTGGTGTTGGCCAGTCAAATGGTCTGTCGCTGATGCCGGTGTCCCGCACGCCGTCGGTGACGTGGAAACAAGGCCCTATAGGATGGCTCCGGGTTCCGCCACTGCTCCCGCCTTGTTCCTTCTTCGAGTTCCGACGAGACGCCCCGGGAACTCTCGTACGTGCTCATCTGCCTCTGAAGGGGATCCTTCCTGGAGTGCCCGGCACTGCCGTGAGAGGCTGCAGCAGGTCCAATGAGCCTCGCTCGAACGTCGCCGAAGTCGAAGGCCACACCCTGGGCTGCCAGCGTCACGGACTTGACCGATCCTGCATGGCACCCGTCGCCAGTGCGATGCTGACGCTACAACCTTCTTGGCCCAGAGCCACGTCGATAATGCCAGCTCAGCGCCGCTTCTCCCTCGATCACGGCTCGGGTCACGCGCCTCGAGGGCTCGCGCCATTCGGACCGATACGTGCTCATCGTCCTCTTCCTTTCCGCGCCGCATGCCTCTTACACATGACAACAGATGGCAGGCAATATTCCTATCTAGCAGAAATTAACTCAGCGAAACTGCACTATAACATGTTGTATATATACACATAACAGAGGAATATTCTACAAAAGTAAGCCCACATGTCACAATATCAAAATAAAAGAAAATATTAAAAATGCGTTAACAACGCTGCTTGCACTAATATGTGACATATTACACAAAATTTTACAGAAGCGGCTAGATAATTAATTAGCTCGAATCAAGAAATTAAATTAATGAAGCAGTGAAGAAAAAAATGAAGTAGATCGTACGATGCTATTTTTGAGAGGACGCACAATTCCCATTCGGTTAGGTTAAATTTATTCGGTCTGTTTCGTAAAGTGTACGACAACATCTGGAAGCCGTAATTAGTACGCGGCCTCAAAACAAACCAGTGTTGACGATGTCTTGTGGAGCGAGATTACATATTCAGTTTTCATTTTGCTGTAGATCTATGGTTACCTGTATCATAACGTATTTCAATCTTTAAAGAATACAAAAGTTTTTGTAGCGTTAGCTACACTGGCCTAGCCAAGCCCGTTTCGCGCGGCACATCAAGAGCCGTGCTGCGCTTGCGCAAGGATCAGTGATGTCACACGGCTTGCGCACCGGAGCCACCGGAGCCGGCACCTCTCGCGCACTCCGCCGCCGCCCCGCGCGACTCACCGCAGCCGGTCTGCGCATTCCAGAGGAGTGACGTCGTAGCCGTGGTAGACGCACTGGCGCCGGCGCGCGCTCGCTGTGCAGTCGCCGTCTGACACTGCGCTGGAGCCGCTGCGCTTCTGACTGGTGTTTGCCAGTGTGGTATAGCCATGGAGAAGGAGAGCGCAAATGCTGCTCAACAGCGCAGAAGAACGGAGAAGCTTGACTCATCGGATCCCGAAGTAGTTGCCTGGCAAATAGCGGTTGAGCGTAGGAGACAACCAGGAAAGCTAAGAATAATCAGCTGAACCTTTGCTAACGCTACGTATATCCTGGCATAGCCGAGCTAAGCCACTGCAACTTTTTTACTCAAGGTCTCGAGTCAGCTTTACTACACTGTATTTTCATAACAAATTGTAGGTATGGACATTATTAGATAATTTATCTACGACCCGTAACGCATTTTTTGCAACCCTATAAGGTTATTTGCAAATCTTTTCGTACCATTGCCCCAGATGAAATGGAAATCACATAAGTACGATTGTCGCCGTCAAACCGAAAACAAAGCTTGCATTTGGTCGTTCTGTCACCTTTGATGATCTGTGATGTTTTTTTAACAGACGAAGAACAGTAACAAGACTTTAACTGTTGGTTGTTGCGAAATAGCTGCTTAGTTTCGACATTACAAAATACCGAATAGTTCGTTTTCGAACACAGTTAGCGCGTAATATTCGATTCGCAGTCGAACTTTCAAATATTCGCCCACGCCTACTTCTCATGTACCAATGTCACGCCATCAGAAAAACTGCTTTAGTTGAAAATTAGCGGTTGTGTATGTCGTTGCCCCTCTATCTAACACATTGTTTTGGTGCTGAGAAGTTACATGATGAAAAACGAACTAGTTGGCCGATTTCTGACATTGTGCGATTACTTACATTTCTTTGCATATTGTTTTATTTTTTTGCTATATTTGCAGTCGTTGAAATCAGTCTGAGGAGGTCACGTGCTAGGAGTAATACGAGTCAGGCATACAAGTGTGTAATTTTTTGCTGAAATTTCACGCTTGCTGGGTTATTGCGCCTTCGCGTTCGACACCAAGGGTGCAGAAATGGCGTGAACAGACTTATGCAGCAAGAAGGAGGGATTCATGCCGACAACCCTTGTCCACGGCGGGCCCACTGCGAATAGGAAGCGAGCACGATTGAACACCACAGTACCCCCAATAGCTGTATTATTTAAACCCATACGCTTCCTTTAGTATATCAATAAAGATCATGCGCATTATGTAAGCACCATTTGTACAGAAAAGAAGCCATTACTCGGTCCTGCATGTGTCGTGTGCACAGATGGTGCGGTTTTTGATCGCGCCACGCAGTACCCAATCGAAGCTAAATTTAGCCTTGTGCACGTTGTTCTGAGAGGACGTAACCCGGAACTACGTATGTCCAACCGAGCAGGGACTGGCGCGTTTGAGACCAGTCCCTATGCGCCGGTATAACTGATCGAGCCAGGAGTTCAAAGACCTTAATGTGTGCAATTCGTTGCAGAAATTTTACACTTGCTCGGCTATGGCCCCTCTCCGCTCTACACGTATGGTCTAAAAATGGCGCGAAAAGACTCGGGCAGCAGGAGAGAGTGATATACAGCCCCTTTGACCATGGCGGAACATGCCTGTCTCCATTCGGGGCTCAAGCGCCGGAGATTAAGGCTAGCCCAGGAGCCCCAACCATCTATGAATGCGGCGGGCTCGAGCGCCACAAGGTAGTCTCGGGCGCTGCCAGTAGGGAGTTCATTTCTTTACCCTAGTGCCCAAGCACCCTTTGTAAAACAAACGAGCCCAATACAAATAGGGAGCGATCACGATCGCAAAATTAAACCGTCAGGCGCCCACTAGCTATAACTTAAGTTAGGCATGTACGCTTTCTAATGTGTATATAAATGTAACTTGTGCATTTGGTAATATATACCATTTCCTGTACCCAAGGGACCATACACCATCTGCAGCAGGCACGAGGCGTTTCACGTACGCCACTACAGCTGGCTCCCTGATAGACAAGGAAATTCTGTGGAATCCGGCAATGTGGGTACACGACGCTGTTACGCAGGCTACAGCACAAGTTGGTGCAACAGCTTGTCCCCCTCTGTCGTCTTCTGCGAGCCTAGCAACAATAGATTTGCGCTATATTACTCGAGAACATGGCCAGAGCAAGCACGTGTGCCGATCAATGACGAGGAAATGCGAGAAAGTGGCGGCTAGCCATACACCGTGCCAGCAGTCAGCTATAGACAGTGAAGGCAACGTGGACCTGCAGAATAGTAACGAATATACTTTTGTAAGAGACTCACTTTTTCTTTTTGCATCCTTGACGAGGTGCGGCCCTTGCACTGGGGAGTACCATAGCGGTGTCATTTTTCTGGCCGTGTGTAATACTCGTGATATTTTTGTGCAAATAGAGTCAGCGCTATTAATTTTATAACGCATGTCTTTGTTCACGCAAGCACGCCACGCAGCTGTTACCCGTCTATAGTGCTCACTGCTGTCGTTCTCCCCGCCGCTCAGGTTCGTTCCGTTAGCACACTTATGAATACAATTGTGCTCAGTGCCCTCCACGGCGTTGAGCGGGGCCCAGTTGTATGTGCCGGCGTCAACTCGTGTCAACTTTGGAGACGGCAAGTATTATTTCTGCGCAAAAACCTTCTGAGAGCGGGCCACCTCGTGCAATAAAGTTTTTCCTTTTTCCTTTGCCGACTTGTTTCGCGAGCACAGACGCGCCAGGGGCGGCCAGATCTCTACCTGCCAGATATCGGCATGCGGATCTTGTAGGGTGGAAGATGGGAAGGCCAGCCGTGTGTCCACTTCAAGAACGTCTCCACACTGGTCGGTGAACAAAAGTGCGTAGGCTGCAAACGTCTAGAATTTAACTTCTGGCTATTCTTCAGATGTCTGCTAGCACGGATGCGACCGGATAAATGTCGCCTTACTTTATTTCATGCAACAGTAACAAGATTAGTCACTTCTTCCGGAACCAGACGCCAGCTGAAGCCGAGGCTGCGGCCCGTACATTTGGTTCGAGGTTTAGATATGACTGATACGAAAAAGCTTTTCAGAGTGTTGTCCGAAGAATACGCACGCCCCGCGTTCGGAATATAATAGAATGCACACAAGCTGCGACGCTCTCTTCAGTCTTCAAATTCCTAACAGGAACATTTTTTTTTTAATTTTGGACTGCAAGTTTGGGGTGCCGCTCGTACGCGATCGAGTGCGGCCCTTAGTCGAGCATATACGTTAAGTACAGGAAACGCAATGCCCACTACAATAGGTTAAGTCAAGACAATGGATTCGCAGCTGTGGTACACAAATAAAACACGCAAATGCGCTGGGAATTGCGGTCCTACTTGAGGGGATCAGTAGCACACGCATCCCATGAACGGTGACCTCGAAAGTAGACATTCGATAAATGTTTCTTTTTTTTATTTTACAGCGGGCGGGAAATTTTGGCAAGAAGCGCAATCTGTAACCGGCTTCTGCACAACGTAAAATTGTTGAATGAATAAAGTATTATGATAGGTGAACTGAAACCATTCCGTTATCTAGCAGTTCACTACCGAATAGGAGGCAGTCACTTGCATTTTTACAAATGCCACAGGAAATAAAGCATCATATTTTCCAGTGCATGCCATTTGTAGTGTAGAAAACCCGCTTTCAAGTGTTCATCGGTATTTCACAAATGCAGCTTCAGGCATGATAGTATTAAAGAGAAGAAAGACGAAAAAACTGATGTTTCACAGTTTAGCAATACCACACGGAGGCATGAGACGCCGTTGAAGTCATACACACGCAAACACGAGATCACATTTGAATAAACGCCAAAACGAAGACAGTTGCATTATCAGACATACCGAACAAATAATTTATATATATTTACAGGTTGTTTCAGGGAACACTTTCAAAAATTCTTAAAGGTAACCTGTGGGTGGCAGATAGCACAATTCTAGTTCATGAGCTGGTCTACTCGAAGAGGCGGACATTACTTGCGCAAGAAATTGAAATGCATAATCGAATAATTAACAGAAATTCACTAATTAAGTTTTCAACTAATTACCTGATGGCCCATATTGCAATTTACAAGCTGTATAGCCCTGTAGTTCGCAAGGCGGATCCACTTGGAACGAATTCTCGGGATGACACCAGTTTCGAGAAATTAATTCCCGAACTTTGCGGAGAAATGCATTGGCGTTCGAGTTAGGTTCTTAACCAAACGTCGCTTTATGCATTTAAGCACAAACTTAACTGGAACACCAATGCATTTCTCCGCAATGTTCGGGAATTAATATCTCGAAACTGGTGTCATCCTGAGAATTAATTCTAAATGGATCCGCTTTGCGAACTCTACGGCTACAACTTGTAAATTGCAATATAGGACATCAGGTAATTAGTTAAAAAGTTAATTAGTGAATTTTTGTTAATTGGTTGATTATGCATTTCAATTTTTTGTGCAAGTAATGTCCGCCTCTTCGAGTAGACCAGCTCATTAACTAGAATTGAGCTATCTGCCACAGGCAACCTTAAATAAACTTTGAAAGTGTTTGCTGAAACACCCTGTATAAACAAAACGCGATTGATCACTCGTATTTTAACAACTCGCTTAGTGGGAAGATAAACCACGTTTGGTAACTTCATCTCAACGTGATAGCGACATCGTTCTACTTTATTAGCGTATACATACTTCAAAAACCTACAAGAACGCTCTGTATCTAATGCGAACAATTACACTGATCTTCCAAATGTAGTTTATGCTGCACCATTGCCTTTGCTTCTCGACTTTGTTGACAAACTCGCCAAGTTGTTACAAAAATATTCGTCGGCTACGCACTTTCATATACACCCATTCTCTAAGTTATCCGCCATGCCGAGGAGAACTTATATTGTAAATATTTTTTTGCGCTTGAGACCTCTCTGTTGTCCCAACGCGAACACGTTCATCCTTTATTAGTGACATCAAATTTTGATTGAACCAAATAATTATTTATTTCATGGTGTCTTTTCTGGCAAGTAAACTTCGTGGTAGCTGCGACAGACAACACGAGCAATGCATGACACAAACTTTAATAGCGATCGCTGTCGTACTCTCGCGTCCAATATTTAGGTGCGCACCTCATGGTCGGAATTATTCCACAGTTTTCAACTACAGCTTCTGTCATCTCAGTTAGAACATGAGCTTGCCATCATGTACAATATTTTTTTACATGCTTAATGTTAAGGGTGTTACCACTTGAGAAAGCGTGAGGGTGCAATTAGTTTTACTGTGAGAACACTTCTTTCTGCCAGTGAAAGTCACTCCGTCAACAAATACGCGCCGGAGAAGTCCGATAACCGTTGAATACAGTAAACAAGGTAAAACTTCGACGAACGAAATGTTCAACACGAAAAAGTGCCCGACCGTCTCCTTTCGTAGCTGCAACATACGCCCGAGGGCAGAGCATATCCTTTCGAAGGATGTGTGTCGGAAGTGCAAATATATGACTTGTCTGGAGCGAAGTGATGGTACCGTTTTGTTGTCCTCAGGCACGGGAAAGTTTGTTCCTTGCCTGACTGCTGGCAAATTGGACGCGAACAACGCGGCGCAATACGCGTTGGCGCAGGCCGCCTAGCGTCAAATGTACACGTTGCAGCACTCGCGTTCTGTGCGCCGTTAGCGTGTCCTGTCACTGCTTCACCATGCACCTGACGATCCTGGATTACAAATATGACAGTCGGTAAATAGGAAAGCGGCACTGGGCCCCAGCAAGAAAATCCTTTGGCGTTTGCGCAGGTTTTTTTAGATTATTGTGCCTTTTCGCGTCTGTCAGTGCGCATTTCTCGGCAGGCTTTTACAGCGACTTCCAGAGCTATTTATCAAAAGACGTTTTTCCTGCTCTTTTTACCCCAAATCATCGCTCAGCAATAGTTCAATCGTTTATTTCGGTGACACAGTATGGGCACGACACTATTTACCAAATCAGACGAAAATAAGTTTCCTATGGAGCACTATATATGCATGGTCAAATGGGATTAAGTAGAACAATATATTGAAGGCTGCGCGAAAACAAACACATTTCTGCTGTTGACTAGTTTCACAAATAAGGTCGGCGTGTGCCCATGGCCTTGAGCTTCTTTATCTTACCCATGAGGTGCTCAATAATGCATTAACTCAGGCTTTTTTCGTAACTACCGCTTTGCCTTTTCGACAACACCTGCTAGGCCTATGAACCACGAACAATTGCTTCCATTGATATAAAGCCATTAAAGCCAACAAAAAGGGTTCTCGTAACACGCTGCAGAAATCCTACTGTCACGTGATGCAACTTAGTTACAACAAACAGGTTTCGCGGCTTCAGTTCACTGGGAATGCGCTGGCACTTTTGCTATCCATTGCAGGCAGCTTGCTCTGAAAGAACAGCAGAACGCCCCAGGTATCTGCACCGCAAGTAAACAAATTTATTGCGTTTCTGTATATTAACATCAGGCACAATATGAAAAAAGAAAACGATAGGCAAGCATGCAGGCGCACGTTTAATTTCTTCAGCGCCTTACAAACTGCTCCTATTGCTCTCTATACGGTTGCCGGTGATATGCAGCCGACACTAGACCGGCAATGTGATGCGCGAAAACGAGTTTGCCTCTTGTGTCAAGAATACGGTGCATTATAAACCGTTACTTGTCGAGAATAAATATATAGGTCAGGCAGGCAGGTGCCACACTGAAAGACTCAGTAAACATAATTGCAATATGAGTAAACGTGTGGCCAGTGGCCATCTGGCGACGCAATTCCGGGAGTGCGGCTCTAGTCTGGTCACTCAGCAGTGAGATGTATTTGTGAGTAAGATGTATGAATTACCTTTGTTTCAGTAATTATTACAGCGCACAAACAATACACCGCTATAATTAATTACTTTTTGTCAATGTAGGGAACTTACCGCGACGCATTCTGGCAAACAGCATAACCGTCTTGCAGTTTATATATGGCGTCAGAACAAATCAGTTGATCAAAGCAAATCGCCTGATGCTTGTGGCAGGGTAGGGTATGGTGATGTAGCCTACGGAAACCGCAATGAAAAGTGAGGGACATTGTGAGGTGTAACAGGAATTGTCTGCTGGCACCACGATATCAGTTTTTACTAGGGCATTTATAAGATATTTTGTCGCATGTGGGATGATTTATTTACTAGACTAAATATCAAAACCATCACGCCATTCACCCGCTCTGTACTCATTCACTGCTGCTGCCGTGGCGCAGCAGCAGTGTCCTCTTCGTCATCGTCTCGCAATGCGCCTCGCCCGCTCTTCAAGAGCGACTTCTTTATTGCTCTCAAAACAGGCGTCGTCATCGTTCACTGCAATATTGTTGCGACTTCCAAAACACGTGCACAGATGCCGCGACTCGCACAGCGTGCATGCGACCCAAAGTTCCGCACAAATAATCCATACCGCCACTTCTAAGCTTCGTCGTAACGCAGCGGTTAGTGCGTCTAGGTTCCAGAAGACTATTACGGCCGGAGCATGAGTTTAGTCCCCAGTAGCTGTGATAGGGAGCTTTAGAGCGAAAATTCGTTTGCTTTGTTTCCACACTTTACGGATGCTGGCTGCGCCTGTTTTCTCGATTATGCAACCCATTAGGCAGGCCACTGTGTGCGTTCCACTGGGTTTGAGCTCGAATAGGCAACTCGCCCTTATGAAAATGAACCATGAGTTTCTGATTAGGACGTTATGCGTTTCTAATGTGCCATCAGACAGGCATCAGAAATGCATCGTCTAATGTTGTTTAGCATCACAAGTACATCAGAGACTCAAATGGCAATGCATATTAGGATGTCTCATGAGAGGAGTACACAGCTTTTTTTTGTCATTGCTAATGTCAAAGCACATGACATAAAAGTGTGTATGACACCAACCTTTATTATTTTTCTTATTTTCTTTTATTTTATACAGCGAAGCTGTCCTTGGTTAGGATCTAGGAGAAAAAAAGTCTCCGAAATGTTGACATAAGACAAGTGGGCCGATCATGGAGGTAGTGCAAAAAGGGTCCAAGCGCAATGGCACATAAGCATGTCATGTGGGCCGATCCTGGCGATAGTGCAGAAAGGGTCCAAGCTCAATGGCGCAAACCTCTGTGGGCTCGGCTGGGGACATGTAACGCGCCCTTGAATTACCCTTGTGACATGTGGGACCCAGAGAGACAAAAACAATGCGCCGGCGCGATGAACGCTGTTGCCCAAACGCTAGTCTATGACGATGCGTGTCAAAACGTCAGTGATAAAACGCAATAGTCTTACCAACCAGTAGCTGTGTCTCATTCTCTCGTGACATAGCCATTTCCCTAGCGACTTCATCAGTTGCCCCTTGGACTCGGTATGGGTAAGACCCGTGTCGCTCACTCCGAAGAGGAAGAACGCGCCTTCAAGGAG
This sequence comes from Dermacentor silvarum, assembly GCF_013339745.2. Lineage (NCBI taxonomy): Eukaryota > Metazoa > Arthropoda > Arachnida > Ixodida > Ixodidae > Dermacentor > Dermacentor silvarum. Next base: position 18,219 of record NC_051156.1, read on the forward strand.
CGCCACCGCACTCAACAGCGCGAATGGATGCGAAAGCGACGAGAAGCCGATACGCGCAGCGGCCCAACGTGCTGCGGCCGATGGTGCGAGGTGGTACGAATCTAGTCGCCTAAACTCGCTTTCACTCGCACATACAGAATACGGCGCGCGGCGATGCAACAAAGTTATGTGTTGTGTCTTTCCAACCAATCATAACCACCAAAGTAATAAAAATTTTAAATATAATGAAGCAAAACCAACAGCCTCGCTGGTCTTCGATCTTCACATAGTGGAAGGGCTCTGCTATTGTTTTTTTTGGCGCGGGGGGGCTAATAATACAGATTATTAGTCTATCATATCGAGCGCAATTCACAGGCCAATCGCAGTGTTACATAGTTTGCCAAAAATGTTGATTTAAAACCAATTCTGGGGTTTATGCGAAAACCACGATCGAGGCACACTACAGAGATCGTTTCGCCAATTTCTGAGCCTACAGCTGATGTTAACGACAGCAGGAAGTCATTTAAAACGAACTGACGGCGCAGGCAGTCAAAATCATTCATCTCACGCGCCAGCGACCGCTTTCAAAGGATACCATAACCAGATCTCTAAGGCCATGCTTTTGCTAGCTGCAGATGGCGGAAGCAATCCAAAATTAAAAATACGTCATAGAATTTCTTTCTACGTCACCTGGCCTAGCCAGGTGACGTCGAGTTTACTCGCGTCTATTGTGGACCCAATAAAGTTCACTCACTCACTCACTCACTCACTCTACGATAAACTATAGCGTAAAATGTGGACTGTTCGGTAGTTTGTTTCGCCTCGCAACATATATAGGTAGCTGGGCGTAACAAGGCACAAAACATGAGTTCACTGGTTATTATTGTTAGCATCACGGAGGCCACAACAACCTCACAAGTATGCAGGTGGCGCTGTTGTTTTTCCTCAGTCTTCAAGATGGCGGTCGTCTGTGCGAGCTGCAACTGTGCTGCTTACGATGTGTTGCTTGATCGTGTGTTTTTATGTTTGCTGTAATGAAACAGGACGTAGTTAGCGTGCACAAAAGTGCCAGAAGATACCTTGCATCTCGCTGCAAACTCGCCGTATGCATGGCGCGCCAGGTAAATGTGGACCAACGATTTTCATGGTGTGGCCTTTGTCTGGTTGTCGTGGAAAGTTGGGTGGACGTCGAAAAGAAATAATGCGTATTGTTAGCGTGCCTCAGCTGGTCCACTACACAGCGACATATATGATGTCGCTGTGTAGTGGACCAGCTGAGGCACGCATGTCTCCAAGTTACGCAGCACCGGTAACTTGGAGAGCGTCGTACCATTGAAAAGGTAAGCAGTCGTGCTTGCATAGTACACGTGTGTTGTGTGTGCACCTCGTGTGTGCATAGCTTGCCTTGCGAACGTAGGAAATAATACTTATGCGACAACAGTGAAACCTGTGCTTGTGCATGCTGCGCGCTGTTTGTCAGAATTTAGTTACGCAAATTTATTGCTTTGGTGCGAAATTTAATATCCTGATAAGCGTTTTCTTCCCATTGGGGGGAGGGGGGGGAGAAAGATTACGTTCGGAAATAATCGTGTTCACCTGTGCGTGCGCTTCCGCTTTTCTGCTGAAGTTGCATAATAATGACTCATCTGTCTCTTCACCGATTCTTACTGCAATTACGTTTTTTCGCTTATAAACTGTTCGACGTTGCAAATAATCTCTGCTTACCAGGTTTTCGGTTTACAAGCAGTTTGAAGAGAAAACGAAAATGTAAGCAGTCACAGCTACTAGTACAGTGTTCTTTTCAAAACAAGGGGTGTTGCCATAACTTTGACGTAACTAAACATGGCAGGGGAAAGTTGTTTAAACTAAGTCATGAAAGCAAACTCTAGTATGTAAACAAGCATTTCTTGTATGTGCTGCTGCGTGCGTGTTTAAATTTTTACTTTGATGAAGGGGCCCCTATTATCAGGACATTCTTTAGTGACTAGACCTTGTGCTCCGTTGCCACCCTGCACTAGTGCAGACATGTTTTCGTGACTGTTTTCATGTGCACCTTACATGTCTTCACAGTTTTATTGTGCCGATCAATGCTATAAGTTAATACGGAACTCATTTTGCAGTGGTGAGACCGTGACCCTCTAGCAGTGTCCACATAGTGGCAGGGAAATGCAGGGATCCCGCAGCCATGGCTACAGCAGCACGGCGTGTAATCTGGATGTCATGCCAGGTATGTATGCAGTGTACGTGTACCAGAAAGTACGATCTCGGTATGATTTGTGTATAAGCTTATTGACATATTACTCAACTCAGCTTACTAAATAGGCTAAATATTTATGCAACATTATTCAACTTGCTGCTTATTTATGTTCATAATATTATGCACACATTATCGTGTTCTACATAAAAATAAACCGAACATGTCCTGATGTTTATCATTTTTTTTCTCGCTTCAATCACTTGGCTGCAAGTTCAATTTTATTTTTGCTTTGCACACAGTATATTACACTTCTTATTTTGGTTTTATTGTTTTGAAACTGTTCCTTATGCTGTAGCTTTTATTTCTGTGTTTTTTCTCTGTGTATGCTACATGCATGTGCAGTTTTTGTGCATGTTAGAATTCGAACGGTAGTGTGCCAATTATGTCAAAGGTCTAAGTGTGCAGCGTGCTTACCTTTGCTTACTATTGTTACTTTAACATTGCTATTTACAATAATTTCTGTCTTGTTCTCAGATTAACTGCCACTGGCAAATACACATATGATGAGTTTAAATTTCTTGAAATGAAATGTGAAGGTGTAGCATTGTGACAGTTGAAGTATGGCAGCAGTGTCGAAGCTAACTTGCGCCAACTATTGCTACAATATGCGAACGGATACCCATCCCTGTATTTGTGCATTTTCTGAGAACCAGCCATGTCCACTACGTGAAATTTGTAGCATCCTTTTGAGTTTGCCGATCAGTTCATGTAACTTTTCAGAACAAAATTTACACTCTGAGAGAAGCGAGACCATTACTAATGGGGCTGGCTCACAAGTCTTTATATTTATGCGGTATGCCTCACTGATTTTACGTGTCAATTTTCTACTGTAGGTGAAAAATAGGTGACAATCGTTATCTGGCCAGCAGTCCTATTGCTGCAATGCACAGCCAAGACGGATGAGCATACTGGTCTTTTGAGTCAAATATGGTTGATATTTTAAGTACATATTTAGGCATCAGCCAGTCTGCACTATGTGCATTTGACCACATGTGAAAGGAGTACAATACACTGCCTCGGACACATACTGGACAAATTTAGTGGTATCTTTTAACCAAGCAAGTCTCGCTTGCCAGCTCGCATTTCACAATTCACTTACGAACTGTCGTTCATATCCTGTCTACATTATTTCTTTCTGGTTATATATGTGCATTGCAGTCCACAAGCGAATTGAGAAAGACACCCAGACAAGGGAGGCTTGTTTAGTTAAAGATACCACCAAACTTGTCTTGTATCCGTCAGGGGTTGTGCGGTCTATTCCTTTGAGCATGTGTATATTTGGTCAGATTTACATGGGGCAGACTGGCCGGTGCCTCAACATGTGCCTAGGAGAGCACCAACATCGGTGGGACATAGTGGACATAGGCCAACATAGGCATGGCATAGTGGACTTGAAATGCATGAAAACTGTGCCGGTAGCTCATGCAAACATTCTATAACGGCTGGCTCTTAAATGTCTCAGGGTTGCATTGGGTTGCTCGTACACCAGCACTCCTATGCTTGTTTCTACGCCAAGTGATCATATAGAATATTTTCCAATTCCCGCTAGCAATCCACAGACACTGCTGCTCTTTGACGAGTGGAAACCAATACAGCCAGAGTAGTTCATAACACGGACACCCCACAGCGGATCGGCATTGCATGTTTGTACAGCCAAGAGAAATTTGGGCATACTGTAGCTACTGCTACACCCAAAGGCTACACGACGGTTCCTCAACGACTTTATGTGAACCAACATCGCATAAACTTTTCGGACAACAAACATCTCCAAATCGTTTTGCAGCAAGTGATACAGTGTGTATTCATGTGGTTCATTGCCAAGTGTTGTTAAATTTTTGTCCTTTCACCATGCAGGGTACACGTGCACTCGCTTCAAGACGACGACCCTCCACCTCAAAAACAGCCTCTGCTCAAAAACTAGCAGGGATACTAAATGAAAGAAAAATACCACATCCATAAACAGACAGATACTATGTGTTCCTTACATTTAACCTCCTTCTCTCTTTAAGAAAGCGTGGTATATGCTCAATAAATGTTTTTATCAACTTTTTTTCGTTGAGAAATGTCTAATGTGCAGCATATGTACGGGCCCACGTACATGTTGGATGTTGGAAAAAGTGCTGCACCTTAGCTTGATACATGTATATCAAGCACGAAAGACACATCAGAAAATGTTGCCACACATGGTGGCTAATTTTGTTTTAGGAATTCTATGAATGCCAGCAATCTAATGTACAAACTCAGCAGAGGCTCATTAGGAAGACATGACACGGTCACACGAAAACTGCTTTGGAGCACGCATTAGAAAGACATTTCATGCTCACAAGAAAAACACTCATCAAGTATGCATCAGAACGACGGTGGCCAATATGTTTTAGAATGACATTAGGAATACATCAGAATATTTCCGAAGAAACACATCAGAGACTCATTTGGCTGTAATGTCAAAAGTCATCAGACCTTCATGCGAAACTCATCTCATATTTTCTTAAGGGTTGGGAAAAATAGTGTATGGCTAAAGTCTTATTGTTCTTCTGTTCTAGTTTCTAAAGAAAAATATTTTTCTCACGACCTCCCCTCTACTTTAAATTCCAACGCGAATAAGGTTTGGCGTGTGATATCTCCCGACAGTGCAAGTAATCATATTGCCACCTATACATGTTTATCTTTTCCAGGTGGCCGCTTTCCACCGGCTAACAAATGTTAAACGTTATCGCTCGGTGCAAGACGCGCCTGTATCGGAAGCGTTTTGAACGTTATCGATGCTTCTATCCGTTGTCTGTGGTCACCGACGCCCATGTAATCTGATTGTATGAGCGACGCGAATTGTCGAGAACTTTCTGAAAGACAGGCGGGCACCAGGGATTAATCTGGAACCTTCGATGACTCACGTATAAAAGCCGGCCAGTTTTGCCGCTGATCAGATTTCTACGATCGCCGACTGTGTTCGCCGCTATCGTTGTGCTTTGAGTGTAGCTTTCTTTTGTGGGCACAGGTTCGCCCAATAAAGAATCAGTTTCGCCATACACAATTTTACGACTGTTTTCTTCAGTGTCACTACTACGTGACAATAATCCGCAGAGCAATGATGACCATCTACCACTTTCAGACACGGAATGCCCTCAAGCATTAACAGATAGTTTGCATCAGTATTCACATAGGAAGATCCATCCAACATACCCGTAGTAACTGATCATTATTGGCAATGTATGGCCCCTAATAATGTCTCTGTTGATGGTAGCGCTTTACTCATTGCTAATATAAAAATTTCTACAAGTGCTGTTGTTGAACAAAATTAATTCTAAAGTATTAAAAAGCACTGCACCCTTTTCCAGTCAAATTTCTTGGATCATTTCCCAGCAATCCCTATCATCTGGCTTGCTCCCTACAGACGGGACCATTGCCAAGACCATCCCTGTGTTTAAAAGCGGAAACAGAAATTCACCCCAAAATTACCGTCCAATTTCCCGAGCATGCATTTGCTGTAAAAAACTGGCACACATTATTGCTTCTCACATTTACCGTTGCCTCAAACAAAATTCTCTGTTTTTTCCTGAACAGCACGGCTTCCAGAAAGGATTAACTTGTGACGCTCAACTGCTAGGATTCACGACTGACTTCTATTTCAACATGGAGGCTAACCTACAAACTGACTGCATTTTTCAGATTTTGCTAAAGTTTTTAACCGCTTTCACCTTTCCTGTTTCTTTTCAAAATTATCTGCTCTTTGTCTAGATTATTTTACACTGTCATGGCTTCGTAACTGTCCGCCAGCAGTTTACAACAGTTAAGGCGGCGGTCCCACTCCGGCGGCACGAGCCCCCAGTTTTCAGTACTTTTAGAGCAACCGTGGCGGCTCTTCTACTTAAGATATGAAGTTGTCGTATAAATCATAAAAAGCTTAATTCTTGTAGATTCCAACTATATATAATATAAAGAAATTGATTGGTGTGATTTAGAAATAAATGTTCAAGAACAAGCATGTGATACATGGTTTTTGCGAACTGTGTCTCAGTTGTGACCATATTTAGAAGAAACTACCGCACTTACTGCATTGCGGCTTGCTCTGTAGCTTTAGGACATATTTATCTAGTTCCTAGACGTAGCAAATTAATTATTAATTTTTACTTTTTGGATAATTTGCTTGTGAATATTGCCAAATATTGCAATCTTCCGTTGTAAACAGCCCGGCAACTACATGCTCAAGGAAGCTAAATTTTGGATAAAGTAGAGTTCAAGGAATTTCAATTTAGGACACAAAATTTCATTCATGTAACTTTATTAGTTTTAAAGCACAGCTTCGCAGCTTTATTACCTTCCCGCAAAACTGAGCAAAATAAAACCAGAATTTTAAATATTGCTTATTTTCGGCCGCATTATTAGGAAAACTAATAAAGTTACACAAATGAAATTTTGTGTCCTAAATGGAAATTCCTTGAGCTCTACTTTATCCAAAATTTAGCTTCCTTGAGCATGTAGTTGCCGGGCTGTTTACAACAGAAGATTGCAATATTTGGCAATTTTCAAAAGCAAATTATCCAAAAAGTAAAAATTAATAATTATTTTGCTACGTCTAGGAACTAGATAAATATGTCCTAAAGCTACAGAGCAAGCCGCAATGCAGTAAGTGCGGTAGTTTCTTCTAAATATGGTCACAACTGAGACACAGTTCGCAAAAACCATGTATCTCATGCTTGTTCTTGAGAATTTATTTCTGAATCACAATAATCAATTTTCTTATATTATATATAGTTGGAATCTACAAGAATTAAGCTTTTTATGGTATATACCACAACTTTATATCCTAAGTAAAAGGGCCGCCACGGTTACTCCAAAAGTACTGAAAACGGGGGGCTCGTGCCGCCGGAGTGGGACCACCGCCTTAACAATTTTACTTCATGACTCTGTGACGTAACTTCAGGTAACATCAAGGCAGCGTTCTTGGCCCTTTATTGCTTCCAATTCGCGTTAACGACCTTCCCAATAACATCTCTTCTCGTCTAGGACTCTTTGCTGATGACTGCATCATTTGCCACTCCATTAATTCCTTGGGTGACCATCTCGCCCTCCAAAGTGACCTGGGGCCGTATTCTGTAACGCTTTGGTTTTCGAAGGATTCGGTTTGGCGGTGGCGTCACATTGGGGCGGTCCGTTGACGTAATGAAAACAAGTGAAAGGACAGAGACCAATCGGCGCGAAGGTTTCTTTTTGTGGCAGTGAACGTCAGAAACCGAGTAAAAATATAGCAATTTACGAGCGCTTCTTGGTAAATAAAAATAATTTGTTCATGGTATTGATGAGGCTTACGTTTTTCGTCATGAAACGCGTGTGAGTTGTACTGGTGGTGAGTGACTTAACGAATTTTGTTTACTTCGGTTGACCCATTTATGCCGCTAGGTGGGACGTCGTACGTTAACCTCACGTTGCGGCCAAAATACACACTCAAGTTCCTCGCACAGTCGGAGCGCTGTCACTTTTGAGAATCTGAATTGTCGCCTGAATCCCTCGTCTATCTTAAAGGCGTCTTGTCGACGTCGAGGTTGTCGCTGTCTATCACAGAGGCTCGCTAAAAGCACGATAACAGGCGCCGCACACGCCGTCATTTTGCTCTGAGCACGGTGGAAGAATGGCTCTGAGTGCCGCGATCTCACCCGTGCACACGGCACGCACAGGCTCTGCACACGGCACACCGCGCTTTGGATCAGACCGAATCAGCGCGCGCGGCTTCGCTTCGTAGCAGACGACAAATTCGGTTTCCGAATTGACATGTGCGTGACGCCATCAAAAAATGCGTTCGCGCCCTGAGGCGATGGCGTCATCCAGGCGGCGACCAAACGCTGCACGCAAACCGAATCCTTCGAAAACCGAAGCGTTGCAGAATACGGCCCCTGGTATTGAAAGGCTATCTTTTCAGCCGCAAGCGTAACAATTCTGACTTCGCGTATCTCACGGTACTTATTTCCGTGCTCACGTTGGTTTCGACGGGAATTCAGGGCGCAGGCTCCTTTCCCAAGCGTATCACCCCTGAAGGAAGCCGAACGCCAGGCCGGGGTACGCTTGTACCCTTTTGTATCAGTGGGTGCCCGGCCGCGGTGAGAATCGAACCCACAGCCTCCCGCAGCCGAGGCGGGCGTTCTACCACTAGGCCACGGCTGCGGTAGGCACGGTATTGTCTCAGGCATGATCATATACTTATTTAAGTATTGATCTCACGCATAATCTTTCTTGGGCCACGCATGTCAACGCCATTTGTGCGAGAGCGTCAAGGGCACTAGCGTATCTGCGCCGTAACCTGCGTAATTCCCCTAACACTGTGAGAAAAGTGGCCTCTCTAACACTTGTGCAGCCGCAGCTAGAATATGCAGCAACCAAATGGTCCCCATATGAAAACTAGTTAGTTAACCTGCTAGAATCCGTACAAAATATAGCCGCTTGCTTCATTACGCGTAACTACAGTTCCCATCAAGCCTAACAAATATCACACTTCATATCTCTCTTGAACCATTACATATTCGTCGTTCAATCGCTTTTATGCTTATTTCACAAAGAACATCACAACACCAGGCAATCTGCGTTACCTCTCAAAGCGCCTTCAAGAATTTCGCGCTGTTTACACAATCAGTACAGCACCAAGCGCTTACACGGAAGAACACAAGCCTTGAATTCATCAGCACTTCCACGTGTCATCGTTCTTTAGAATGATCTTCGCGATAATATTGTATCCGTATGCTACCATACAGTCCCATTCGTGGTGGCGTGGAGCAGAGGTAAAACACCGCGCTTCTAATCTGAAGGTCGTAATTTCGAATCCTCCTCCAGTCCTCTACATTTTAGGCAAGGAGTGGCGCCTGACACCGGCAAAAAAATATTGCTGAGAGCTAGTGGGGCTATACTAGTCCAGGCGCAACCAAATTAGGAAGGCCCACTAAGCTTCAACATAGTCACTCCCTCAAGAGAACAGGAATTGATCTCCCTGGTGCAGTATTCGGCCACTACCTCCCTCATGACTCCTACAATTAACCCATGGCCATCAGTCCCCAGCGGCTGTGGAGCACCTGACCAAGGCGGCGGTCAGACCTGCGACGCGACAGAGGGCGCCAAGAATCTCTGGGTTTGGACAGGCCGCCACTGAAAACTGAACCTGGCCACGTTCACCACGCGCACCCTATCGAGTGAGGCTAGCTTAGCAGGCCTATTTGAAGAATTATCAGGTATTGCCTGGGGCATTATTGGCCTTAGTGAGGTTAGAAGAACTGGTGAGGCTTACACAGTGCTGACTAACGGCCATGTCCTCTGCTACAGAGGTCTTCCAGATAAGAGAGAATCCGGTGTAGGATTTCTAGTCCATAACAGCATAGCGGGCAACATTGATGAATTCTACAGCATTAGTGAGAGGCTAGCAGACCTCGTAATAAAGCTGAATAGGAGGTACAAAATGAAGGTAGTACAAGCCTACGCCCCAAGCTCATGTCACGACGGTGAAGAAATAGAACAGTTTTATGAAGATGTTGAATTGGCAATGAGAAAGGTGAAAACAAAGTATACTGTAGTCATGGCAGACTTCAATGCAAAAGTAGGGGGAAAGCAGGCTGGTGAGCAAGCAATTCGCAACTACGGAATCAATTCTAGGAACACTAGGGGAGGACTGTTGGTAGAATACTGAGTACCTTCTGCAGGAAGTGCAGCAACCGGAAGTGTACCTGAAGAATCCCTAATGGAGAAACAAGCAATGAAATAGATTTAATACTCTCTGCCGATCCCAGTATAGTACTTCATGTAGAATTGTTAGATAGGGTAAAGTGCAGTGACCATAGGTTAGTGAGGTCTAGCGTTTCTCCCAATTTGAAGAGAGAAAGAATAAAATTAGTCAAGAAGAAACAGGCCAACCTAGACGCAGTAAGGGTAAAATCAGACCAATTCAGGCTGTGCTCGCAAACAAATAAGCAGCTTTAGAACAGGAAGATGAAGACAGCCTAGAGGTAATGAATGAAACCGTAACTACGCTAATCTCAGAAGCAGCAATTGAAGTGGGAGGTAAGGCACCACGGCAACCAGTAGGTAAGCTCTCCCAAGTAACAAAGGAATTAATAAAGAAACGCAAAACATGAAGGTGTGAAGACATCAGACAGAGTTCGCTGAAGTGTCGAAACTGATCAACACGAAGAAAGTAAGGATATTCGAAATTATAACGAGGAAAAGATCCAGTAAGCAGTAAAATGTTGACACAGCATGAAATCAGTGAGAAGAAAACTTGGTATAAGACAAGGAAACATGTATGCACTGACAGATAAGGAGGGTAATATCCTCAGCAATTTCGTTGACATAGTAAAAGCAGCGGAGGAATTCTATACTGACCTGTATAGTCCCCGGAGCAGCCAAGCTACTTTCATTCTAAGCAGTCATGAACAGGGTACAGAGGCTCCTTCTATCACTAGCGATGAAGTTAGAAGGGCCTTGCCAGATTTGACCAGGGTAAAAGCTGCTGTAGAAGATGGAATAACAGTCGATTTAATCAAAGATGGAGGAGATATTATGCGTGAAATGCTTGCGGCCCTTTATAGGTGTCATGAGCCAATAAAGGAAGAAAGAAAGAAGAAGAAAAAGCAGAAGATAAGAAGAGAACAAGAAGACACGTAGAGTCGGTGGCAGAAATAAAGAAAGAAGAAGTTAGAAAACAAGAGCGTCTGAATAAAAGGAATAAACCATGAAAGCAGAAGAAGAAGCGCAAAAGTGGACGCGCAGCTACGTGGCCAATGGCAGAAGGGACACGTAGCCGAAGAGAGCAGCTCAGCTACGCTCTGGGACGACGAGGGGCAGAAGGAGCTGGAGGCTGAACAGGACGGGTGGATTGCGGAGACGGCAGCAACCCAGTGGAAGCTGTTCTTCAGCTGCCGCGGCTACGATCCGCGAGCTGAGTGGATGTCCCACCGGAAGCCGCAGCTACAGGCTGACGGCGCCGCTTCCCAGGTTCCCTGAGGCTTCGATCCGCAGGATAGCGGAGTTGACCGGGCGATCCAGGCGCCTCGGTCACCCCACCGTCTTGACCCCCGAACCAGCTCAACCGTGGGCAGAACGTCGGACTCAGCGACGCCGACTCTACGACATTATCAGCGGGCCCAACAACGTGTCGCCGGAAGCAGCGACGACAACGTGACGTGGCCATGTCGAGGGACTTCATGTGAATATCTTGAACTCCTTAATACGCCGTGTGCGAGGACTTAAGATAATATTTGCAATTGACCAGCTTTGTATATAGTTTGTTGTATGTTAGGGTTTGGATATTGGGTTGATAACGCGTGCTTTCTTAATATTTGTATTTTTCTGATGCTCATGTCCTATAAAGGCTTTTCCTAACCCAAACGTTCCTTGCGTCGTGTTCACCACCCTGAGACCGTGACAATACGCAATGCTTCACTACTGCAAGTGTACCAAAAAGCCGGAAGAACGCCAACATTATACTCATCCATAAAAAGGGAGACGTTAAAGAAATGAAGAATTAGAGACCCATTAGCTTACTATCAGTACTGTGTAAAATATTCACCAAGATAATTTCCAGAGAATCAGGGCAACACTTCACTTCAGTCCACCAAGAGAATAGGCTGGCTTCAGGAAGGGATATTGTACGATGAATCATATATCCATGTCATCAGTCAGATAATCGAGAAGCCTGCGGAGTACAATCAACCTCTCTATATGGCTTTCATCTATTTTGAAAAGGCATTTGATTCAGTAGAAATACTAGCAGTCATAGAGGCATTGCTTAATCAAGGAGTAAAGGAAGCTATAAGTGAATATCTTGGGAAATATTGTCACGTAGTTGTGACGGTGAAGAAAACAGTTATAAAACTGTGTACGATGAAACTGATTCTTTATTGGGTGAACCTGTGGCCACAAAAGCAAGCTACCCGCGAAGCACAACGATAACTGCAAACACAGTCAGCGATCGTCGAAATCTGATCAGCGGTGAAACGCGTCGGATTTTATATATGAGTCATGAATGGTTCCAGAGTAATCCGTGGTGGCGTGGTTTCTTCCAGAAAGTATTAGACAATTCGCGTCGCTCATCATCTTTTCGGGGTCGTCTGGTGCGTGAACACAAAAGCACCTCCACCAGAGGTCGCGTAGTAGTGACGCTGAAGAAAACAGTCGTAATACTGTGTATGACGAAACTGACCACGCCTTTTCGGGGGCGTCCGGCGCATGAATACAAAAGCACCTCCACGATATATCACGTAGTAGTGACAGTGAAGAGAACAGTCGTAAAACGGTGTATGACGAAACTAATTCTTTATTGGGCGAACCAGTGGCGCACCGACGGGGAGGGGGGGGGGCGGTTGTAACCCCCCCCCCCCCCCCGTCTGTTTAACCCCTTTTCTTTCCTTGCGCCTTTGAGTACTGCAACTAAGATATAAGACGCGCAAGCGTGTGCACACTCGCAAACTTGCGCAAAAAGCACATTTTTTGACAATATCTCGTGAACAAACTGAAATTCGCGCTGTTTAGATGGTATTGGCAAACTAAGGCAAACTGTCAACCCCCCCCCCCCCCCTTCTGGCAGAGATCCTGGGTGCGCTACTGGGTCGAACCTGTACCCGCAAAAGCAAGCTTCACTCGAAGCACAACGATAGCGGTGAACACAGTCGGCGATCGTCGAAATCTGATCAGCGGCGAAACCCGCCGGCTTTTATACATGAGTAATCAAAGGTTCCAGAGGAATCCCTGATGCCCGCGTGTCTTCCAGAAAGTACTAGACAATTCATGTCACTCATACAATCAGATCACACAAGGGTCGGCCACAACATACAATGGATAGAACCATCGATAACGTTCTAGAAACTTCCGATAGGTGCAGGCGTGTCCTGTGCCTAGCGATAACGTTTAACAATTGTTAGCCGGTGAAAAGCGGTCACCGGTGAAAGATAAACATGTACATGTATCAACATCTACAAACATTCCACAGCTACCTTGGTTATCCACAAGAAAAGTAGAAAGTCACCTATCAAGAAAAGGGTCAGTCAAGGAGACACAATCTCTCCAATGCTATTCACTGCATGCTTGGAGGAAGTATTCAAGCCCTTAGGCTGGGAAGGCTTAGGAGTGAGGATCGATGGCAAATATCTCAGCAACCTTCGGTTTGCAGATGACATTGTCCCATTCAGCAACAATAGTACATATTTGAAACAGCGCCAAAAACACGGACAAGAAAGACCACAGGACGAGTGCTGTCCTTGTCCGTGTTCTTGGCGCTGTTTTAAATATGTATGATCAGTAACAACTAGCTCGCACCCAAACCCTTCTGAGCAACAATAGGGACGAATTGCAACAAATGATTGGGGACCTTAACCGAGAAAGCGTAAGAGTGGGGTTGAAGATTAATATGCAGAAGACAAAGATAATGTTCAATAGCCTGGTATGGGAGGAACAATTCAGGATCGCCAGTCAGCCTGTAGAATCTGGAAAGGAGTACATTTATCTAGGTCAATTACTCACAGGGGACCCCGTTCATGAGAAGGCAATTTACAGAACAATAAAATTGGGTTGAAGTGCATACAGCAGGCATTACGAAATTTTGACGGGCAGCTTACCCCTGTCGTTGAAAACAAAAAGTGTACAATCATTGCATTCTACAGGTGCTAACATATGGGGCAGAAACTTGGATGTTAACAAAGAAGCTTGGAGAAGCTTGGAGGTTAACAAAGAAGTTATAGACCTCACCAAGAGCGATGGAACGAAAAATGTAAGGTCTAACGTTAAGAGACAGGAAGGAAGAGAGTGGTGTGGATCAAAGAGCACATGGGGATAGCCGATATTCTAGTTGACATTCAGAGGAAAAAATGGTGCGGGGCAGGCCATGTAATGTGTAGGATGAATAACCGGTGGACCATTAGAGTTACAGAATGGATACCGAGAGAAGGCAAGCGCAGTCGAGGACGGCAGAATACAAGGTGGGGTGATGACGTTAAGAAATTTGCACGCGCAAGTTTTAATCAGCTAGCGCAAGACAGGGGTAATTAGAGATCGCAGGCCTCAGAGGCCTTCTTCCTGCAGTGGTTTTAAACATAGGCTGTTGATGATGATGATGATGATGATGCTACCATCAATCAATCAATCCATGATCAGCTGCCTGAATACTTTCAAGTGAGATCCGGGCGTTAAACCTTTTCGTGTATATAATATCCGGCTTTGTAACTATTGTGATTTTTGTAAACCCCTGCTTCCCTTTCTTTTTTTTCTGTATTCATGTAGGTGACATTGGTGCTGCATTTATATACTTCTTCCATTATAATTTTGTGTACTTTGCTCTTATGCCTGATGCTACTTTCTAGTCCTAGCCCTGTGCAATACTTTCCATTTCCCCTTTTTGCCCTGTATATTTATTGTTTATTTATTTTCATTTATTTAGGACATACTGCTAGCTTTATATATAAGGCTGTAGCAGGGTCGGGGCATAAATACAACTGTAAAAGTGGTATCAAACAAGGTTAACAGTTTCTGTTAATAACGACTCTAAATATTATGGACAAAGAATAAAGGCAGTACAGACACTTTCCTGTAAGTCATGGTAATGTATGCCATTCGTATACACAAAGGTATTAATAACACTGTAAACATAAAAATGTCACAGTTTCGCCCTAAGGGCGAAGCAATGAATGCGATAGCAACACAGCAATGTCATACGAAGTAAGGTGAGCGGCTTTGGTAGCAATATGAATTGTAGTAAACATGAGCTGATTAAGTAAGCAGGTGTGCTGCGGCGTAAGTAGACCGACATGAAGAGAGACTCGATGACCACGAGAAGGCGCGTGTGAAACGGTGGTGTTGATGAGAAGCGCTGCCCGTGGGCAGCGCGTGCGAAGGGACACACCTGTAGCGCTGCACTGCCGATCCGGGCAGCATTGCATGTGTAGCGTGCGTTGGAAAATGTGGCCCGACTATTACTAACTGAATGTACAAGCGTGGTGTGAGCGCGCCCAAACAAACGCGAATAGATCACACTGAATAACTGCAGACAACGACTGTCAAAATGCTGGCAGCAAGCATACGCCGCAGCGGGCGAAGGTACGTACGTGCGGTCTATCGCTTCAACGGAAACTGAGCGGCGAATGCACGGCGCATAAAGGTCAGAGCCGTGTGTAGATAAGAGACGGTGCGGACGAGCGACGAGCGCGGTTGTTGGCAGAGTAGAAGTGCGCCTCCCCCCCCCCTCTCCCTCCGGCGCTGGCTTCCTGCTTCCTTGCTTGCGCGTGGGAAATGAGTGCGTTCGCTCTCCGTGATAGCGCGCGTCCCCGCACGCTTCCGCTCGGGCATACGGCGCGCGGCGAAGGTTTTATCTATAGGGAACCTCACGGCGACGGTGACGGCGACGGCGACACCGACGGCAGAAATCCGGTTGAAGTGTCCATATAATTGCTATAGCAATGAAATGAGGACTTAAATGTATCATTGTGGAATTTATATTCTTTCAAGTGTCTACTGTGTTCTAGTAGGCCTGGTGTCTGAGAACGATAGGAGTCGGCGGCTATTTCCCTTTACTTCATTATTTAAAGGGCCCCTAAACCACCGCAGATATTTTTTGAACATTGCAAGTAAACAGGCGGATCGAGTTCAGAATGCCGTCACGATCAACGATGCCAAACGCTGCAGCGCTGCGCCGCGGGCGCGCCAAAAAAAAAAAAACAATGCCGTCCTCCTCCCCTCGCTTTTCGGTAACCCCAGCGGTCGTCATGATGTCAGCAGGGGGAATCTGGTGATGTCAACGGCGGAAACGATGTCCATTGGTGGAACAAGAACCTACCACTTCCGGTTTGTCTGCTATCAGGTACGCGTAAAGCCCCTATATTTATAAAAGTAGCGCCATTCTTAGATCTTGCCACCACCGCGCTCACCCCGGCGCTTCCTCCTCGCCCTCTCTTAGCCGCCTCCTGTCGCCCCAGCCTCCTCCGCTCCCCCATTGGCCAATCCGTGTCACGTGGAAGTTCGCGTCGCGCTTTTGTATATTTTTTTCTTTCCAGCGCGCTCCGACTGCCATTCTCGGGCCTGTGCGACGAAAGTACTGTACGCACAAACGGATCAAACGTGTTAGGGACAAGAACTTCGTTGTGATGGCATGCTGCTGCGCCTTAGGTTGCCGCAACCGACAAGGCGAGGGCAAAAGGCTTTTTTTGTTTACCATCCGGCGTGCGCAAACGCTTGCTGCACACTTGATATTTGCGCCGTCTCGCATCGTCGCGTTGCTACTTCCAAAACGGCATTATTAAGACTAGTTACTGGCTGACGAAGCAAAATCGCGCCTCAAAAACGTCTCCGCAGGGCGCGATCGAAGTTTTCCTCGGATTTCCTCTAGTAGCGCGTTAGCTGTCGTCTGCCACGGCAGGCCCGACGCAGGCGGCGCCACTGTCGATATCGCGCCTCGAACGCGCTGGTCGCGCCGAGCGCGATAGTGGAACGGAGGAGGAGGGAAGTGGATGGCGCTACTTTTATAAATATAGGGGCCTTAGGTACGCGCGCTCCCTGCTCGTCCTCGCCGCGTTGCTCGCTTGCGCGCGCTTGCGCATAGGTACTTACAGCCCGCAACGCAAGTGCCAAATCGCTGGTGTTCCAACACAGTCATGCTTAGCGGTCTCATTAGCTGCGCGAACAGAGTGCGACAGTGTTGGCCTTTCCAGACGTGCGCGCAACACAGCGTCTGTAGCGGTACGCTTCGCATAACACGCGCCGGCACCGCAGCAACAGCGGGTAGCCGAGAAGCGCCGAGTTCACGTCCACGCTACCGGCACACTAAAGGCCGTTTCACATGGCGCGATTTTCACACAGCGACACGGCGAATTCCGTCGCTCAGCGACCGCCGCGACGTCGCAGGCTCTCCGCGACGGGATTCCAACATGTTGGAATTTCCGTCGCTCAGTCGCAGCGATCGGCGCGATGTGGGTGGAGCAACGTGACGTAACAGCAAGCGCCGTCGAAATAGGCACTTTCTTGTTTTACCGCGTGTTGGAAGCTCAGCGCAGCAATGTCGCGCACCTGTTTCAATGATGTTTTAACAGAGTGTACCCACCAGCGCCTGTGGCTCAGGAGCTTCATCAGCAATTTCTTTCTCCAGCTCGCACAATTCATTTAAAAGGAGAAGCTGCATGCTATCCAGGTCGGGATAGCATGCATGCACCGATTCAACATACGGCACGTACCCTCACGATCGTCGCCGTCGTCAACGTCTTCATTGCTACAAATTGTGCCAGGCACTTGCACACTTAATAGTAGCTTCTTCTTTTGGAGAGGGAAATACTCCTGCAGGAGAAGAGTTGTGGCTTCCATCGTACCGCAACAACACAACTAGAGTGTACAAAACAAAACCACCCCACCAGCCGCACGCTTATGCGGTTTGTGCAGCATTTTCACTAGCCGCAACTGCGGACTAAGCGATCGCAGTCTCAACGCGTTTAAAGGCTGAAATATTGTGTACTATTCTATTTTCAAAAAAAAAATAATATGAAATTGTAATATTTGACTAGTTTCTATGTTGTTTTTATTTAACGATGCAGGCATGGATACTTTGTGAGGAGGGAGCAACCTTGGGCGTCGCTGTGACGGAAATCGCGCGGTCAAAGACGCATGTGAAAGCTGCCAGCGAGAATCGCTCTGCGACGTGCGCGACAGAACGATTTTTTTCGCCCCAATCGCGCCATGTGAAACGGCCTTAACTCGCCGCACGCCGTTTGCCATTCGCGGGCCGCTGTTCGAGAGCGGTTTTCCTCGCGAGCGACGAGATTTCCTTGCCGTACGTAGAGAGGATGAGACCGGGACTCATTTGTGCGGCAGCCTCACCGCCGCTGATCGCTCGACGGCGCCGATATCGTCGCTAGGCCTTTCCTGGTTCCCTTCAAAGCTAAAACGGACGGCGCTTCGAAATGAAATGCCAACGCTCACAAAGCGCAATATTTTCTTATCGTTGTTAACGCTCTTCGCAATAATTGTACACAAAGAAGAAAAATACGCTGACATTAGCGGCGCCGTCGGCTGCGATGCGAGCACAGCCGAGCCCGTCGTCTCCCGGCGCTAGCCGTGCACTGCAGCTGAGCTGCAGCCGATGTTTTCGTTGCCGGTGGCAGAGGCGCGCAGCTTCGCGGTAGTCGATTGGCCCGTTGATCGTGCAGCGGGCGGGGCGCCGGCCGAACTGTCGTCTACTTTCGGCACCTCTCGCGCGGCAGACTGGAGGCTGCATCGTCGTCCGCATATGTGCCGCTAGCATGGCTACACTGTAGCATGGCTAGCGTGGACGTGCCTTAACCGGAAGTAGGCAGTGTTTTGAAAGCGTGTTGGCGATGACGTATGTCACGTGACGTTTGGAGCAGCAATCGGCAAGGAGGAGAGACCAGCCGTAGAGAAGGAGAGAGCGAAACGAGCGAGGGCTGTTTTTCGATCATCAAACGTGCGTAACTCCGCTATTACGGCACCATTTCGAAAAAATTCTCGCAGCTACGTGTTCGTTGTTGACTCGTGCACAACTGCAACACCACAACTAAATTTCGGCCTCTGGGTCGTTTAGGGGCCCTTTAAGAGCTGGAATGCGAACTTGAGACGTAGAAGCTTTGCTCGTTTGTTTATTGTGAAAAGACCTGCTCTTGCAAGGAGTTCAGAAGGCGAATCACGGCGTCGATACTTGCTGTGCACGAATCTCATTGCTTTCCTTTGTACAGCTTCTAATTTACCAATACATCATTTAGTGTGCGGAAACCAACTTATACTACTATATTCAAGAATTGAGCGAAATAATGATGTATATGCTAATAGTTTTGTACTTGGTGAAGCAGTCCGGAGTGACCATTGTAGCGAGCAAAGAGCGGAAAACGCCTTACCTGAAATATGACACCTGTTTATCCCATTTTAAGTCTGAGGAAATAATTACCCCGAGGTACTTGTAATGGTCAACGACTTTTAACGGTACTTGATCTATTACATAGGTGAACTACAGAGGCTTCTTTTTTCTTGATATTGTCATACAGACCGATTTATCTAGAATAATATTCATCTGCCATGATCGACACCAGTTCGTAACGTTTCTAAGTGCATTGTTCAGAGTAACTTGATCTGTAGTATTGTTGACTTCTTTATATATTATAAAATCTTCTGCGAACATGCGGACTGTCACATCCGAGTTCTCAGCTAATTCGTTAATGAAAATGAGGAAAAGAATAGGAGCTAGTACTGTGCCTTGCGGTACTCCAGATAGAACAGGTGAGTGTTCGGATGAGTAGCCGTTGCAGTGAGTATATTGGGTGCTGTCTGAAATTAACTTTTAATCCATTTTGTGACCTTGCAATTACCAAGTAAGTTATCAAGTTTCCAGAATAACTTAGTGTGCGATACCCGGTCATAGGCTTTTGATAGATCAAGAAAGATAACGCCAGTTTGTCCACGGTTATTAATGGACGTTGCGAGGTCATGGATTGTTTGAATTAGTTGCGTTGTCGTTGACCGGCCTTTTCTGAACCCATGTTGGTTTTCGCATAGAAGTTTGTTGGCATTGACGAACTGCATGATGTGTTTAAGTATGATATGTTCAAATATTTCGCAGACAGTGCAGGTTAAAGAAACTGGACGATAGTTAGAGGGATTTGTAGCATCTCCAGATTTATGGCTCGGTATAATCTTAGTAGTTTTCCATTCACGCGTTAATTCACCAGTGTTCATAGATTTTTGATAAATAAGTGAAAGGTATTTGGCTATCCACTAGGCGTATCTTTTCAGAAAAGTGTTTGGAATGTCATCAGGTCCACTGGATTTTTTCTCATCAATGTTAAGAAGCAGTGAAAAGATCCCTGGTTCCGTAATAATTATCTCGCCCATTGGTTCCCTTATAGTTCCTTCATCAATTCCTATTGGGGGTAAAACGCCATTATCAATGGTAAAACAGAGTTGAAATGGTCATTAAACATTTTCGCTTTCTTTAAAACTTCAGTGTGAGGTAGGTTGTTTTCTTTATGAGTTAGGGAGTTAAAATATCGCCAGAGTTTATGACGAGCCGTTTTGATAAAGTTATTTAAAGTAACATTAAGGTATCTATCTTTAGCTGCTCTTATATTTGCTTTTAGAGAATGGGAGAGCTTGCGGATTAGTTCAGTTAAGTGGGATTCGTCAGACCTATTTTTAGCTTTTCTTAGCCTTGTAACCCTACATATCATGTATATTGACACG
>NC_051156.1:38746-116846 GCF_013339745.2 Dermacentor silvarum
CCATCACCGGCTGAAATATGGCACTGCGTCCATCCATGATTGCACGCATGTTCTCAATCAGCCGCCTAGCAGAAGCTCATTACGCTACACCATGGAGGAACGAGAAGCTTTCTTTCTCCATTTACTCAATCCATGCACTGCGCTCACGACCTGTCGTGCTGCGCTTCGGCTAGAGTGTACTACAATACGGTTGAGTGGGACGAGCGACCCGCCGTGGTGGCTTAGTCAGCTAAGGCGCTTCGCTGCTGAGCACGAGATCGCGGGATCGAATCCCGGCCGCGGCGGCCGCATTTTGCCTCCATCGCCAATGGAGACGTTAAATTCGCCAATGGAGACGTTAATTTCGCCAATGGAAAAGTTAAGGAACCCCTGGTGGTCAAAATTAATCCGGAGCCCTCCACTACGGCGTGCCTCGTAATCAGAACTGGTTTTGGCACGTAAAACCCCAGAAAGAAGAAAAGACGAGCGGCTGGGGCATCGCATGCTTTGCAGTGAGGCGCCCGACGTGGAAAAATACTGTGCCGGCGTGGCGACAGAAGTGGCTTGGGCGGTATCAAAGTCGCGCCGTTGGAAACTGCTGGTGATACTGGTCGGCAGGGTCATTCGTACTACTTCGCGCGCTGGTACTACCGTTCAGACCACTCAAATTGTGTTCATAATTGCATATTGCATGTATTTATGCCTTAAGAATACATTCCTCTCATTCTCTTCTATATTTTATTTTTTAATGCCACTCAGTGGTCTTTTTCGGTCTCGG
Organism: Dermacentor silvarum; assembly: GCF_013339745.2. Classification (NCBI taxonomy): domain Eukaryota; kingdom Metazoa; phylum Arthropoda; class Arachnida; order Ixodida; family Ixodidae; genus Dermacentor; species Dermacentor silvarum. The sequence continues at coordinate 39,504 of NC_051156.1, forward strand.
GCCAGGTTCGGGCCGGTTTCGAGCCCGGCCTGATCCCGGCTCGGGCCTAAGGTAAAGGGGTGGCGGGCCGGGTCGGGCGGGTAACGTAGATTATTTCCGGGCCCGGGCCGGGCCCGGGTCTCGCCATAAAACTTTTGGTCGGGCTCGGGCGGGCCGCCGGATGTAAAATCGGGTCCGGGCCGGGCCCGGGCTGAAAAAATCGGCCCGTGCAGTGCTCTACTTCGGACCCCGAAGTCGCCGAGCAAGCCGCCATCGCCCTCGCCCTGCTAGATCGTCGTGGGTCGGATATCTACAGCGATTCTAAAACGGCAGTTAGGGCTATTCAGAAGGGTCGCATCACCGAGCAAGCTGCTCGTCTTCATAGCGCCTGCAATCCGAATGCTCTCACGCATCATTCGATTCACTGGTTTCCCGCTCACGTAGGGTCAGTTGAGGGGGCTCTACCGAACCTGAATGAATCTGCTCACGAGGCTGCGCGCGACCTCACCGACCGCGCTTCCTCTGAAAGGAGAGCCGACACCCCCTCCCTATGGCCACAAGGATGCTCCCGCTACTCACAACGAGGTTACGAAATTCTTCTAAATGTCTAGAAGGGTCTTTCCACCCCTCACCCCAAATTCAATAGGGCGCAAGCTGTTCCGCTTAGACTTTTACAGACTGGCACATATGCGTTTCTGGCCGTTCTGAACGAAGTTTACCCTGACGTATATCGCGATGACGCCTGCCCGTCCTACGGGCAGACCTTCACTCTAGCACACATGCTCTGGGAGTGCGGGTCGAGATACCCCAAGTTCAGCAAGGATGAGTGGGACTTGCTTCTGCGTATCCCCGCTCTAGACAAGCGAATCGTGGCTGTCCGGCGTGCCCGCGACTGGGTTGGTGGGCTAGACCTGCCGGTCCCGACGTGGGACTAGCCGGGTGCACGACGAGTTCATGTACTGGCCGGACCTCCAATAAAGGTTATTTCACTCACTCACTCAGGTGTGCTCCACACGTCTGACTTGCGCGTATTGATTCTGGGGCTCGTGGACTCGTACATATTTGTATGTGAAGCTTGGCCCTAGAAGTGGCACAGCGGTTCGTCAGAAGAAGGCGGGTTACGATTGTTCACGGGCTGCGCAGGTAGCCTCATTGCTTGCGCTTAAGTCAGTACGGGGGCGGCTTCAGGTGTGGTTTGCACGAATGGCTGTGCCGCCTGGCGGACTCCTTCGCGGACGATATATGTGAGGGATGTTACGGTCGGATGAAATCGCACTCCCTGTAGTCGATCGAGCTCCTCACGCACGACAATACGCACAAGCTCTCGAAGCGCATCGGTGTCACAGGGCAACGAGAGAGATGCTGATCCCAGGGTGATTTGGCGATCGTAGACCGAGGAGCGTTACTGAAGGGCTCCCTCCATTGTTGTCGCCTCACTGACAAACTCAGCTACTGTAGCTGGAGGCCTTCGCATTATTCCTACAAACAGCTGCTCTTTCACTGCTCGCATCAGCAGGCGGACCTTCTTCGCTTCTGTCATGCCAGGGTCAGCACGCTTGAAAAGCCGCGACATGTCCTCTACGAACATGGCTACGCTTTCATTAGGCTTTTGAACCCTACTCTGAAGGGCTTGCTCTGCTCGCTCTTTTCTTGCGGGACTGCTGTACGTATCGCGTATCTGCCGTTGAAATTCTTGCCAGGTGGTGATGGATGGCTCGTGGTTAGCGAACCATGTTCGGGCAGAGTCCTCCAGGGCGAAGTACACTTTCGTTAACTTTTTGTGTTCATCCCAATAATTGACGTCGGCCTCGAGCCAGTCTTCCACGTCCTCTAAAGGCTCACCATGAAACGGCCGTGGCCATCGTGGCGTGTGGAGAACCAGCGACGCCGGAGGCTGGTCCCGTACCGTATGTCTCCTTGTCTGGCTCGCGGTTGTGGTGGACATCCTCGGCAGATCTTGCAGGCCGTATTCCGGAGGCAGTCTTTGAAGACGTCGGCTTTTGTGTAGGTTGTCCGCTTCCAGTTCCTGGCGGTCAGAGTACATAGACGCGTACCCAGCACGTCCACCAGTGTGTCACAGATAAAAGCGCAAAACTCTTCGGTCGACGTCATAGATCTTTTATGAAGCTGTCTTGCCACCTTCGTCGTTGTCTCCTTCGGGGAGCAACCCTACATGCCTAGCATGTTGCACCGAATTGCACCGAGTGGCTGTCAGTTGTTTCAAGGTCGTGGCAATATGCCAAACAAAACTGACATTTTTTTTCAGTTTAGTCAGAGACTGCCACGTTCCGAAAGGAATAGAAGATGGCTGCCCGCCGATCGCTCAGGCCCTCGCTACTCTCACTTGCTGGTGGAGCATGTATTTATTTGCGCATGATAAATAAACCTTTTTGCGAGCAAGGAAAACATTATCGAGCCCTTTCGGCACTTATACGACATCGCTTTGCCAACTCTTCCTTGCTTAGGATCAGTTTTAGCAGCATTCTTATCCTTCCGTTGCACGCCGCCATGATTTTCGACCAGCCACCCCAAGCTAAGTAAGGCGAAGCGAACCGATCGGAGAAGCCGGCACCGCCCTCTTCATGCGGTTATCAATTTTCACTGTGCTGCCTCAGCCCCATCGAAACCCTCTCTACTAAAGTGTGCTCCTCGCTTCTTGTCAGCCAATTAGGTAAGAAAACCGCTGAGTGCAGGGAATGTTAATGGTTTTAAAGTAGAACATAGGGTGACCTCTTATAAACGAGGAAAGTGTTTGAGTTGTTCAGACAACACGGTGGCTTACCGCCTGATGCTTGCGTCGGTGATTAAGTAAATTTGAGGTCAGGAGATTGGAATAAAAACTGTTTGGGGGAATAGCTTTACGTTATAGCGGCCCTGATTCAATATCGACAACTTATTTCTTGAACGTTATTTCTTCAAAATAATAGGGAGAATAACTCAGGTAATTTAAGAATTAGTAATACTATTGTAAAGGGAGATGAAAGTACAAGTCAATTTGCCGCTAGTTCCTCCATTGGCAAGTAGCATTTCCATCCAGCTTCATTTTCCTCTTTTCTTAATATTTCTAATAATCAATTAAGACCGCAGATATTTTACTACATGCTTTTCATTGCTTCATTGTCTGTGGGTTTTATATGGCGGTGACTAGTAAACATTGCACCGTAATTTCGAGCTGCTCTCGTTAAGGACCTCGACAGTACGAATAATCATCCAGGTACTTTCCATCTACAATTAATATGGCTCGAAAGAAGGGGGCATCATTTTGACAGACAATGTTTAAAATAGATGTTGTTCAAGCAAGCAGAAAAATAAAAAGGATCTTAACGCTTATTTTTACGGTAAAGCAGTTCTGCTGATGTTCCAGGTGGAGGAAAGTACATGAAAGAAAAAAAGTCGCAGATTCGCCCGAAAGGCGAAGCATCGATTGCGACAGCAAATTAGTGGACAGCTATACGAAGTAAGGATAGTACTTTTACCGGCCGTGTAATCTTCTAAACATAGGCATACTAGCTAAATGAACAAGCATCGTGCCATGCACGCACAAGCAAACATGAATACATCTGTCCGTAAAATGGTTTACAAATCTCTAGGTGAATCAATCATAAGGTACGGAATAACAATCTACGGCTTTGCTTCTTCTAGTAGACTAAAGATAATTAACCGTATCCTAAAAAAATTGCCTGTAGCCTCTCTTATGGCACAGTTAGTCAGGGGGACGATGTCTCGTTGAGCATGTGCCAGTCAGACATGTTGTTTGTCGAACAACAAGTTCTGTTTGACATCATGTGTAAGAATTGTTTTTCTCCTATATTCAAAAACTTGAACGTGAAATCTCGCTGCTTACGTCACTTAGAAAAATATATTGTTCCTCGTGTGTACACAAACTATGGCAAGAGGATCCGTGCTTTCTACGTGCCGGCTAATTTTAACAATCTGAATGATAATGAGACCACAGGGTCATTTAAAGAAATAAAAGCATTCTTAAGGTCATGGGCGATACATAAAGCCCAAAACTGTTAAAATTTCCTGCAGGATTTGTAAGCACGCTACAATCACGATGCACATGCAGAAGACGGCATCATACAATGTACTTGTATTTTTTTTTACCTGTCAGAACCTGTTGAGCGTACTGTTTTAACCTCTGATGTCACTGTTTTCTCTTTATTTATCTACCACCTTGTAGGCATAAATGGCATATGTTTTCAATATTATAGTACCCAGTGTTTTCCCCCTATCTTTTTCAACATTATTTTTTGTGCATTGTAATCCGTTTAGTATACACGTATTAGTACTACTTGCCGACTGCCCAGCCTGCACACAAGCAATGTTGCTTATGCGGGCTGGATCTGTAACTAGGATGTGAATGGATGTAATAAATATTATTATTATTATTATTATTATTATTATTATTATTATTATTATTATTATTATTATTATTATTATCTCGCTCGATGACCGCGAGAACTCGATGTCAAAACGCTGGAGTTCGGAATCGTGGGCGCAGCAGTGAGCGAATGGACCTTCGTGCTCTGCCTCGGATCAGCGCGAACTAAGCCACGAAAACACGGCCCATGACGGACTGTATCCCCGACGCAGTGGCTTTCAGGAATAGAGGTGCCGGGGCAGGCGCGCGCGGCTGCCAGGGCCGCCTGGACAAGAACGTCCCGGGAGCTTCGCACGCGACGGAAGACGGCACGCTTCCTTCCCACTTTCTTCCCTTGCGTGCGCGAGATTGAGCCGTGATCGCCGGCTCACCCTCGCATGATTTCACTCGCACACATAGCATACGGCGCGCGGCGACGATTTTACCGCCCTTGGATTTTATACGGAACCTCATGGCGACGGTGATGTTGACACTGACGGCGGCAATGCGCCTGGAGTATCCATGTAATTCCTTTCGCAATGAAATTGTCATCCACTCAAATGCCGCACGAAGCTGCAAGAGAACCCACACGGGTTTCACAGAAGGATGGCTTCTGCTGCAGAAAAAAACAAACATGGGCAGCTTGGACTAGAGGTGCAAAGCTGGAGTCAACAGGGAGCTCGTGATCGACCTAGCTTCTTCCAGGTTTCACTAGGTTTGGGTAAGTTTTGCTCGGGAATCCTAAGTGCTGCTAGGCACGGCATTTCGAATCGGCTCGCCGCCGACGCGTAGATTCTCGCTTGGCCACGCGATGGGCTTCAAGATGATTGCTTTATTCTCCGCGTGTCGGGATCTTCTTTAGTCGTCCTATGTCCAGGCTACATGTACTCGCCACAGATTCAACGAGAGTTGCGCCACCGTCGCGGCGGCATTCGAGCCATTCAGAAGAGGAAGCGATGCAGGCATTTCGGGATACACGAACCCATTCGTCGTGCTCAAATGTGGCAATTTCCCCCTGATCAGAGTCTCGCGGCAAGTCCTACACACACGCATTTCCTCGTGGTCGGCAGCTTCGGGAAACGCTTCGCGCAGCACTTGGAGAGACTACGTTTCTCCTAGTGACGCACAGATTTCAGTGTCGAGAGGTTCATGTTAAACGAAAGCCGGTCGCAGACGCGGCACGAGTGTCCAAACTCTAGGTTGAGGAATTCTCGCTGGATACGGCCGTATGCTCCTTCCATTGAGTTCGGCGTCGTGATGCCTTGGCTTCCCTGCAGTCTAGGTTTTCGCACATGTTCTGCATACCGATCCGCCTTCGTTCCCTTTCTCGATCAGCGTATGTGGGATTTTCGACTCTGCGCCGTCGCTTGGCTAAGGCTTCCTCGGCCGAGTGTGCAGGATCAGCTCGACGGCGGCGATTGTATTCTTGTTTGGTCAAGCGGTGTGATTCCCAGAAAGCGTCCTCTTCCTCATGAGTGTGGTTCTTCCTCGGTGTCCCCATGACTGCTACTACCACCCGCACACTAGCAACCCCGCCTTCACAACTGCTACACCATCAACGTTGTGCTACACGGAACATTTATGGCAAGCGGAGCAGACGCGCTGCGCGCAGTGTCAAGGCGCAGTCTTGCGAAGCTACCGCACAGCTGGTATGGGGTTGCTAGGCAACGCAGTAACGTCATAGCTCGACGAGGTTTTGCGGCTCGCTGCACAACTTACGGTTGCCTTAAACAGCTCCGCTGTTAAAATTGACAGGACTGATTTGCCATATTTATGGATTTAGTGCTTCGAGTTCTCCAATAATTCGCCCTTGCTCGGCGATCTACTAGGATCCTGTTTAGTTGAGATTCTACAGCGACTATCCCAGAAAGGCATCGGTACTATGCATCCCCCAGACAAGGACGTTTTTTTTTTGTCACACGAGCAGTGAGTGACACTCTTTGTTTCTTGAGCAGCGACTTCCGGTCGATCACGTACTTCCGGTTTATGCTAAATTAAAGTCACAGGCCTACGCGGTACACGCAGCAAAGTTACAGCGTAAACTGGTGGAGCGGCTCAAGAGTAGCTCCAATTTGGGCACCACGCCCAACAGGGTCTTCGCGGCAGTCTGTTCGCCTCGTTTTGACGAGAACGATCTGTACTATCCACACGGCATCGACGGCGAGCTGCGGCTTGCAATTCTCTATGCACAGCAGTCTGCTGAGCCCGATCAAGTCTTACAACGGCAACACACATGTCTGGCATGCCGCGTTTGCAGCCAACATAACTAGATGGCGCCACCATACTGGCAGGGGCTGGGGATCGCGTTTTTTAAATTTTTTTTATTGCACGCCTAGTCTGAATGGCATCTCGTGGTCTGCGCCTGCGCCTCGATATATTTGCAGGCGCCTTAATTACATGGCGTCACCATACTGGCGGAGGCTCAGATCGTCTGCGCCTGCTTTAAAGGTCATTTTTCCGGCGCCCGTTAGCAAGCGCTAGCGTGGCTCAGTAGTAGAGTATCTGGCTCCCACGAAGCGGGCGCGGGTTTGATACCGGCGGGAACCGGGTAATTTTTTCTCATTTCCAGCGATGGCAGCAACGTTCGCCGGATGCCGGCGGCGGCATCATCGCGAACCGAAACGGCTATTGGAATGAGCCCATAACAGCTTGCGCTGTAAAAATTATGGTTGATCCCTCTTTCATAGTAATCAGTCCAACACTAAAGTGAAACATGTCTTCACAGAAGCTGTTGCATGTTTGCTTCACGAACTCACGCTTCGCTGCAGCATAAGGCGAATGATTTGCGGGCCGGCGACAGTGTTGCAGGCATGTTGCACGTTTGCTTGACGCGGGGCGTCCTGCTGGATAGTGACTTCGGCGAAGGTGCGAGTATTGTGCTCCGGCTTCATTGCGGCTACGGTAGCCAGTCGAGCTGGGACGCGTTGAGCTACAACAATGCCAGTAGCTGATCGCACCATGCGCCACGAACGCGCGAAGACGAACGCCTTCGCACGTTCACGCTTCAAGCTGGCGTGTCTCTCGCCGGAGCAAAGCGAGATTCACCGGACGACGTCGTTGCCTTTCTGCGTCGCTTAGCCCAGCAGTTTGTCTTCAGTGGTGCCAAGGAGGCTTTTAAAAAATTACACCATCTTCCGTAGTGGAACCCTGAGTAGTATGCGAAGCAGGCATGGGGTCGACTCGAGTTCCCATTAGTTTTCAGATCGGCCTGTCGCCACTGCCGTTTCGTGGCAGCGGCTCGAGCCCTCTTCTCCGCCGCGCTGTCCACGGCGCTAACACTGGCGTTGACGCTGGCGCGGTCCGTGGCACTCATCGCGGCGTTGCGGGAGGAGAATGGGAGGACGAAGTGAATGATGATGAGTGGGCGAAGCACCGGGGGATCATTCGGGCAAAACGCCAGAAGCGTTCTCCGGAAGCCGGAAGCTGGTTTCCGGAGCCGGAAGCGGAACCGGAAGTGGAAACGGAAGCGGAAGCAGAAGCCGGCTTCCGGTTCCGGAAGCCGCAAGCCGGAGCTTGGCGTACATATACTATACATATACATGCAAGGAGAGGAGGGGGAGGAGGATGCGCATGCGCAGTGTGGGTGTGGTCGCCGCACGGCGGATGGAGGGAGGGACATAGCCCCGACCATAAGCTGCTTCGCATCTAAAAAATGGGAAGCGCCATCGCAAGCGAAGCAGTAGGCGATGCAGCGCTGATGCACGTTGAGGCCGCAATCCGTAGGCGACTGGGCGCCTCGGGCTATTCCGACGCGAAAGCCAAACCACGGCCGGGCTAAGGGGAGACGCGCCCTCGGGCTAGAAGGGAGAGCGCGCACGTCGCACCCTCTAGCCCGGCCATGTGCGGTAACTGACTGCACGAGGCCACCATGGGAATGTATTTGTCTAATTTTCGTTCTTGTTGATTTAGACGTTCTTGTGGCTTTGTTTATTGCGCTGTATATTGATACGGCGCAACCAAGAGTGGCGACAAAGTCAGACGACAATTTGACGTGTCGATGTGTAATCGGTCTCGACAGCCATCTTTTTTTGTATATCGTTGCCTTTTTTGTAAATCGTGCAAATACATCTTTATATGTGACTTGCGCCATGTAAAAAATTGGTGGAGGGGCTGGTTACCCACAAGAAACAACAACGGAGCTCCACAGTGGTCGTCACCTCGGACATGACAACATGATCGACGAAAGAGGACACAAATTGGCGTGGCCCACATCAACGCCTACAACCCCGACGGTTGTCCTGGATCAGCCGCGGGATGCAGGAACGTTCTGCGGCACCGACCGCCTCGACGTGGAAGACTGGATCGCCACACACGAGCATGTAAGTGCCCACAACAAATGGGATCCGGCCATTATATTGGTTAACTTGGTGTTATACCAAAAAGGCACGGCGAATGTGTGGTATGATAACTACGAGGAAGAACATAACTACTGGGACACGTGCAAACAGAAGCTGAGGGACTTGTTCGGCCGTCCCGCTGGGTGGAAGAGCGCCGCAAACAAAGAACTATTGACCGGCGTCCAAACGTACACAGAATATGTCTCTTACATCCAGCACGTGCTGGCTCTGTGGCGCAAGGCAGACAGGGATATGGCCGAATCAGTCAAGGTTAGACATGTATTGAAGGGAATCGCTGATGATGCTTTCCACTTGCTCATGTGCAAATATTGTGAAACAGTACAGGACATCTTAAAAATTGCTTAGGTTTAGCTTTGGTTAACCCTGGTTGATAGCGAAAGCTTCACTGCCCTGGCTAGGTGTGGCCGAGGTGTGGTTTCGCCCAACTCTACCCGGGCCATGGCACAAATGACTCCTTTCAGGGCTCCGTAAAGGCCTAAGTATACTCCGACATAGCGTGAACGCGCGCACACGTTATGTCACGTTGGCGAGAGCAACACCGGCTATAGTTCAACCGATGATTCGACATACTAGCGCCTCCAACGTAACCAGACGCACGGCCAATGCGTTCCGACGCGCCCGGCGTCTGATGACGCTCGCCTGCGTACCGATGGACTATAAACGCGCCTTAATGCTATCTTGTGATTTGACCTCTAGCTCTCAAGGTGAAAACTGTTGAGTCACCGACGGCTGCCCGAGGTAGCGTAATGAAGTTTTCCCTTCCAAACACTTTCGTGTTAAAGCAAGTTCCACCTTCGACATCACACCAGCTTCTTTCTGGATCCATTAGAAGCAAACACTTGCACCGCACAGTTTTAGGCGTACATTTACTTTGCTTTAAGACGTTAGCCTAAAAGATATGAAGCAAGGTTAAAGTACTTAACAGCTCAATCTGCATATTAAACTTGTCCGCAACACTACTTTGCTACATTTGCAAAACTCGCGAGTTAACCAGAACAACCATGGAGGCTTTATAAACGCGCCTTAATGCTCTCTTGTGTGGTTTGACCTCTAGCTCTCAACGTTAAAACTGTTGAGTCACCGACGGCTGCCCGAGGTAGCGTAATGAAGCTTTCGCTTCATAAGAATGTCAACGCTTTGAGCAGGCCAAGAGCCGCCGCATTGCAACGCTGCTCGCACGTCTGCCGAACACAGCTACGACATCCTTTTGTGACAATATTCTAGGAATGCAGCGACCGTCATCACCAGCCGACCTGACGCGGATAGTACGCCGAGAACTTGAAGCTATGGCTCCTGCAGTATTTCTTTCCCGCCCCACTGAGCCGAACAACACGGTTACAGTGCCACCCGTGCAGGCAATAGTCCGCACAGAACTCGCTATCTTGCAGTCCGTTGTGTATGTGCCATTGCCCCGTCACAGCTGTCCAATGCTCTTTGTGCACCCACATGCCGAAATCCAGCCGAGGGGCAAACCGCAGACAAGTTTGCCTATATGTTTGCCTGCCGGCGTATCAGCCACGTTGCTCACCATTGTAAGAAGCATACTGTCTCCTGCCCCCGGTAACCGCCATTCAACAGTTATAATCACCCCGAACATAGCCCGCGTCGTAACCAGCCTTCATTTCACGCACAGCAGCAAACCAATGACGCTCGTGCCACTTGGGACAGTCACTCGTCGTCATTCCGACGCCACCAGCCCCGTTCGGCACCAGCACGTCGGCTATCATCCCTATCACCTGCCCCCCCCCCCTCCCCCCAAGCCACTTCGTAGGTCACTCTAATGTCTTTTCCATATGTTTCTGACGGCGTCTGAGTGCTATGTCCCATCACGGACATAGTGCTTGAAAGGAATTTGGCCGTTCCCCATACCGTTCTCACTGTTACAGGCAATCAGACTTCGCTCCCTCTCCTCAATTTTAACTGCTCGACTCAAATTGTTCCCAGAGGCATGTCTTTAGGCGACATCTTCCCAGTCAATGATTGAGAGAAATTCTGCCGCCTTCTACAATAACCTCTGATTCACCGAGTCTAGTCACAGATGAGCTTAGCAAGATGATTACACCAGTCCTCCTTCCTGCGCAACCTGTTGACATCCCCTGTCTCTTGGAAACTTACCGCGACATCTTTTACCTTGACGGCCGCCCTTTGGCTCAGGCATCGGTGGCCTTGAACCGAATTTACACTGGAGACGCCAATCCGTTACGCCACCGGGCGTACCGTGTTTCACATGCTGAACGACTAGTGACACAAGGAGAAGTTGATGAGATGTTGACTAAAGTCATTATCGAGCCATCTTGCAGCCCGTGGGCGTTCCCTGTTGTCCTTGTCAAGAAGAGGGACGGCACTTGGCGCTTTCGTATCGATTACCGACACCTTAACAAAATCACGCGCAATGATGTCTACCCTTTGCCACGTGTTGATGACGCTTTGGACTGCTTGCATGGCGTAAAGTACTTACTTCTCGTACATAGACATTCAATCAGGCTATTGAAAAATCTCCGTAGATGACATGGACCAAGAGAAAACTCCCTTCGTAACACCTGACGCCCTCTATCAATTCAAGATTATGCCGTTCGGCCTTATAATGCCCCGTCTACCTTCGAAAGAATGATGGACTTCTTACTACGTGCCTATAAGTGGTCTACATGTCTTTCTTATCTAGACGATGTGATAGTCTTTTCACCAACATTTGCTAGTCATCTAACGCGCCTCTCGGCTATTGCAGTGTTTTGACATGCCGGCCTGCAATTGAACTCATTCAAGTGCCAATTTGCACGTGGTCAAATTACCACTCTTAGCCATCTCGTCATTGCCGCTGGCGTTTAACCCGACCCGGACAAGATTCACGCATGAGGGTGCTAGGACTACACTTTCAACGCAACGGAGCAAATCAGCGTGCCTTGCAAACACTACAAACAACAGTAGATAATACGCTACGCCTCATATGAAGGATCTCCAATAAACACGGAGGGCTTCGAGAGAAGGAGCTAATCCAGCTCATCCAGCAAATCCAGCAAATCCAGCACCCAGCTTGTCCTAAGCAAGATCACCTTCGCACTACCATATCTCTCACTCTATGGGAAGGAAGCGAATACTGTAAGTGGTTTCATCTGCAAGATGCACAAAGTCGCTCTTGCTGTTCCGATTAGAGTATCCACACAAAGGGTGATGGCCACAGCCAGAATTAATACCTTTCAAGAATTATTCGAAGCACATCGGTCATCGAAATATCACAGACTCACCACCACTGAAGCTGGTTGTGAGATCCTGATACAACTTCACTACGCTCCAGCACAACTTCACTAAGCCCCTTCCTTCGTTGGTGCTGCTACAATTTGTTTATCTCTCTATCTCGCTCTCATTTTCTCTTTCCCTGTCCCGAGCATTACGCGCGCTGCGCGCATGCTCTCCGTCCCTCTCCTTAACGTCCCATGTCAAAGCAACATTTGCACAGCACGGAGAGTAGGCAAGGCATACGCAGCGCCGCGAGGTGGTTGCTAGGCGACGCAGTGACGTCAGAACTCGGCGAAGTTTTGCGACAGCAGGCGCCACTCTTTACGGTTAGCTAGAACAGCTTCGCTGTTAAAAATAAAAACTACGAAATCCATGGTTCTACTTAATGTTGACGATAGATATAACATCAGAGCATAAGTTTAGTTACAACTTGAGTTAGTTAGGTGTCAGGAATAATCAGAAACAAGTAAGAAAAATCAATTGCCGCACACCAAAGCGCACAACAGTACACTTTAGATATACCCACTGCATCAGTACAGCATTGGCTCCATGTGGGTGGCGGTTTCCCGCCAGTTCCGTTCGCTCGTTCTTTTGAGCTCGGTTTCCGGCCCGTTTCGTTCGCCATGGAAATAGAAGACGAGGACGCCGGGCCAAGTGTGGTGTACCGTCGAGTTTCCGACGACGAGGACGTCGGGCCTAGTGTGGTGTAGTGTAGTGTAGTGTAGTTTACATCGTTTACATCAACAATTCACCAGAATTCTCTGTGTCTGTGTCGTACTTCACTTTAATAACGCATGGTTAACACAAGGAAAACACAAAGTTAACCCAAGCACTAGGTGCGTGTTTCCTTCAAATTTTTTTTCAAATTCAAATTCTTTATTTTCCAAAACAAATTTGGTGGTTGACTGGGTTAAAAGCTGCGGTCTGCAGCTTGACAGAGGCCCGAACACCATATTCAAGGCAGGGCTTGACTTCGACTTGCATGTGAAACCGTTAAAAAAACATATGAAACAAAAAATAACAGTTCATCAGAATAAGAATACACTATAAAACTAAGAATACACAATACTAGATATATTGCTATAAATGAAAAAATGCTTTATATACAAGAAAAAAATATCTAAAAAGTCGAATATAATAAAAAAGAAAGGGGGAAAATAACATATATATATATATGTATATATATATATACATATGTGATTCAGATATGCATACACACATACCCATATAATACACCAGAAAAAGATATTACGTTCTAAAACAATACAACGTAAAATACAAGCAGACACAGGAGGATTTAGCTTCTGTTAAAAAAAGGATTATTAACGTATGTAGCTTCACGACAATAGTGGTAGGTATGATTTCAAAAAAGAGCTGACGTAGAAATTCTAGTGTGGGTTTCACTATATGTTTGTATTTATTGAGGATTAACGGAAGATTATATTTCAAAGACTGCAGTTTGTAAAAAGTACGGAAGCATGGTACTATCCAAAAGACAGGGCAACGTATGCGAACATTGGTATATTGCTGAAGCAGTGCTATAGTGGTAATAAAGTTTTAAAAGTGGGTGAAGACACATAGAATGAACAGAAAACACGAAATTCACACTTATGTTGTATTTGCATAATGTTGTACAACCTAAAATAATCTTCTATGGAAGCTAAATAATCAATATTTGCGACATTGCGAACAACTTTCTTTTGTAATAAACAAATCCTCGTAATATTCATTTGTGTAGTTGCCAACCATACGAGACTACAGCAATTAATATGGGAAGCGAACAGTGCAGAATAAATTTGTTTTTTGCTTCCACTGGGAGAATTGCACGGCAACGCGATAGAGCTTCTCTGGTCATTGAAAGTTTTTTGCATAAGTTGTCAACATGCGAATCCCATGCGAGATTTGAGCTAAATGTTACTCCGAGAATTTTATATTCACTTAAGATTTCTATCCTGTGCCCGTCGCAGTATATATCCTGCTTTAAATTAATTACCTAATATTTTGCACGGAAGAAAAGTACCTTGGTTTTAGCTGGGTTAATTTTGAGGCAGTTCGAATGTGACCAAAATACGAGCTTTTCAGGGACGTGATTACATCTTAACGCTAGATCGGCTTCATCAGTTCCGGAGAGTAGGATAGTGCTATCATCGGCATATATGATAAATTTTGAGCTTGCGTCAACACCAACAATGTCGTTTATATATAAGTTAAACAAAAGAGGATCTAAAATACTGCCTTGGGGCACACCAAATTTTATATGGAGGGGAGATGAATGTTAATTGCCAACGTACACACTCTGAATCCTGTTGGCTAACTACGAACGGAATAGTTCCAGCTGCTTACCACAAACCCCGTAGTCAGAGAGTTTTAGTATAAGTATGTTAGTATAGTATATATGTTTTAGTATAGTATGGTTAAGTGAATCGAATGCCCTACTGTAATCTACGAAAAGACCGAGAGTTATATGTTTAATTTCAATGTTTTGTAGCACACTTTCGTTAAAAGTTAATAAAGCTGTTTCAGTAGAGCATCCTTTCCTTAAACCAAACTGCACGTCGGAAAGATTTATTTTGTCAAAGAAGTTAGTCGAGAAAATATCTTTTCTAAGCCTCTAGAAAAAACTGGTACCACGGATATTGGCCTATAAATTTGTCTCATTTTAACTCCCCCCTTTGTAAATGACTCCTTGGATCGTTTCAGTGCGTCAGGAATTTGACCTGATTGGATAGCTAGATTGGATATGTGAGCGAGCACAGGTGCAACGCATTCGATAAATAATTTTATAGGCTTTATTTGTAGGTTATCTATATCTAAAGCTTTGCTGTTCTTTAGACCTAGAAATGTTCGATAAACTTCAGCTTCACTTATATCATGCAGAGCAAAGCTCTCAGCAGGGCAATTGCTTGACGGTCTGATAACCTGTAGGTTACTATCTGGAAGAGCGCGTTCTAGAAACGCTTGGTTAAAATGATCGACAAGCGACTGACAAACTATTTCACGGTTATTGTGCGTTAACTTTGAGGGCGTTTCGGTTTTACTTTCGCGACCGAGAACCCTATTTATCACTTTTCATGCGGCGTCAGGTTGCTGTTTCTTCACATCACAAAACAACAGCTGATAATATCCTATTTTTCCCGACTTAAGCTCGGCGTTCAGTTTCTTTCAGAAAGTTTTAAAATCTTTCAAGTCAGACGGCGCTCTTGTACGTAAAAAGATGTGAAATATTCGATTTTTCTTATTAATAGCTTTCCTGTGGGCAGGATGACCCAAGCTTTTCTTATTCTTTTGGATGGTTTGAAAGTTGTCTAAGAAAAATTTATAGCGTATATTCGCTGGAAAATTTCAATGAACTTCGAATATGCATCATTCACGTTTTTTATTCCGAATATAAAAGACCATTCCTGAACATTGATGTCACGCTTAAATAAAAGAAAAACATCGTCTGATAGATGCTACACTGTAATTGCGTCCCTTTGACTATTTGTATGAACTTTGGGGGGGAAGAGAATCATGAAGATCGGGCAATGGTCACTTATGTCAGAGGTCAGTTATGTTCCTGCATCAGTGATTCTAGTTTCCGCGTTGGTAATAAACAAATGAAGGTGTTGACGAAGTTAGTACAGTGATGCGTGTCAGCGTGGTGATTATATTCACAAAGCCGGTGAAATTAAGAAATGGTATTGTTGAAATCTTGAACGCAGATGCCATCTTCAAGGGCATTTAGATTAAAGTCTCCACCACAAACAAATTTCAGACTATTTGTGAAAACAAATTGCAAGAAGTTTTCAAAAAAGTTCATAAAGTGCCGAAAATTCCTATTTGGTGGGCGATAAACAACAGTAATGACGTCAGCGTTTCGTTTCAGTGTTAGCACCTCGAAATCGTTTGTAATGAATGTATAATGTGATATTACCTCATATTATGTAGAAGCTTTAACATAAATAGCGACGCCACCGCCCCTACGACTACTGCAATTGATAAAATAGGTTTTGTATCCATTAAGATGAAGCCTTGCACACCCGTCGTAATACCATGTTTCAGTAAGCATTAAAATACTATACTGAAAAGAGAATTCGCATAGCAAATAGGCAATTTGGTCATGCTTAGTGAGGGCAGAGCACGTATTAATATGCAAAACAAAACCGTACATAGAAGAACATGGAAGAATTTCATGGGGCAACGCAAAATCGTGGTATTGCATTTTGAAAGCTTAAACTGTAGGCAGAAAGGGTGGCGGGGGGCTAATTACATCAATGTTATCTTATTTGGGTCGTCTTCACAAGTTATGAATATGGGGCTAGAAGTGTCTGACTGCCTCGCAAAAATCCTTTCATTATGGGTCCACACGGATCTCCCCTGGCAGTCGTTCTCACGCCTAATAGCCATACTGAGAAGTCTCTTTAGTGTAGGACAAAATGCTCATTTACATAGAGAGGACTTGAGCTGCCAAATCCTAGGCTGTTATTAGTAAGCCGGGCTTTTCTCTCTTTCCTTAATGTCATCTCACCTTTTGACCGGGACAATAATTGCACGATAATTTTAGTTTTATCCGGATTACGCGTGGGGACGCGATAGCAAGCCTCGATATCGCATTCACTGATTGGTTCTTCAATAGCATCTCCGATAGTGGACAATATGGCAACAACACTTTCATTTCCTGTCTCAATGACTCGTACTTCGTGCTACGATTATAATTTTTTTGTTTCAAAGTTTTCATTGGCCTAAAAATTATGATCTTAACAACGCTTTTTAGAGATAACTTAGACTTGGTGACTGCAAATATACTATAACTGCATTTTTCAAGCACGCGGTATCATGGGAAGTGTGTTGTAATTGTTGAATGGGACAAAGAATTTGGGTACTTATTATATACGGGGGAATGACTTTCTCTTCTTCTTTTCTGTGTTCTAGAGGACCAAGAAATTTGAGGACGCTTAAGCTTAGCCTTTAAGAGTGGAACGCGATAGCGTTATCGGGCCCCGTTCGCATTGCATTTTTCTTTGAGTAGGCTTCACAGCAACACAGAGCGTTCGAAAGCTAGTTTACAAAAACCAAGCTTACACCGATCCACATAAAGTCGCCTTCGCTTTTAAACAGATATACATTGCTGGGAAGACGTTTTTCCAGTGGCAATAGAAGTCTTTTTATACTAAATGTGAAGGCCCTAGCAACGATTTTATTATTTTATTCATTATTTGTTATTGGGATATGCGCGCGCTTGTCCAAAACGCATTAGGCAGGCAAAGTCCCAATTTGACCTGTCGGGGATGCGAGCGCCATCTGGATATGAATTTCGCAACTAACCTATCCGAGCGCGCCGCTGTCGGTATGGTAGAAATGCTGGAAAAGGTGTTTGTGTTTGAGCTTCCTCGTAACATAATTATGTTTTCTGATACATTCAAATCACAATCAGACGCCACCATGTCTGTATGTTGTGGTTTTGTCGTGCTTTACCATTATTCTGGTGGATTCCCCGGTGACAAATTCAATTTTTGTTCACTAACACTTTGCGCCACGCGGAGGGCCTACGCGATCGGGGTGGTTCGGGATGATTTTCTCCTTCACTAACACCTTGCGCCACGCGGAGGGCCTGCGTGGTCGGGGGTCGGGGTGGTTGGGGATGATTTTCTCCGCCATGAACGCCGACATCCACGCCGACGCCGACACCGACGCCGGATTTTCTGATGCACGGGGCCCTAATTATATTGCGTTAAAACCAGTTATGATTATGACACACGCCGTAGTGGAGGACTCCGGATTAATTTTGACCACCTAAGGTTCTTATAACGTGTACTGATAGCGTACGCTATTTGTGATTCCGATAGAAATGCATAATAAAAGCGTGGAAAGAAAGACCCACTTTCATCTCGCATCGGTGTCGTAAAGAGCCGGTATATTTAACCTCACAATAACCGCGACAACTACATTATAACCGCTACAATAACGTTGTGTCGACGACGACACTATGACCACGTGCCGACAGCACTTGGCTTAATAACATTCAATGCAGTCTTTGTGGTGGAAGCACTGTGACTAACTACAGTGTTGAAATAGGTGCTGTGAGGTACCGCATTTTACTGACCAAAATATTTAAGCATCTAACAAAGAAGTCGTGTTATTTCACTGAATAGTTGGGTGCCAGCGCCACTTGGTATAAGCTAACACAAGCGCAGCTAAATCAATCCGCCATTTTTAGGGTCGATCAATAAAAACATCACCAGCCCTACCCTGTCGAGAAAATGGGGGTAAGCGAAGCTTGTAAAGTGTGTACCTGACCTACTACTTTCCTGTAGTTACGAGGCGTGCACCACCGTTGTCGGGTTCTTGCAGGGAAAGATAACGCTGTCGCAGGCATTGCGCTTCGTTCGCCCTAAGCTCAGGGTCGGCGGCTCTTCGCTGACGTTTGTACTCAACATCGCATTCC
The DNA here is from genome assembly GCF_013339745.2 of Dermacentor silvarum. Taxonomy (NCBI): domain Eukaryota; kingdom Metazoa; phylum Arthropoda; class Arachnida; order Ixodida; family Ixodidae; genus Dermacentor; species Dermacentor silvarum. The sequence goes on from NC_051156.1 coordinate 57,862, forward strand.
CGCAACTCGTGGTCCGCGGCTCTTCGCTGACGTCTCGCCTGGGCTTCCGAAGCCCTCACGCTATAATGGGTGCGTCGACGACGAGCCCTTTCCCGAGCGAGTTCGCGGTGCCGTTGCCCAAACGCAGCCTCCTCCTCAGCGGAACGCACCGCGCGAGGTCTTCCCATCCGTTCGTATCGTGGCCATCCCATCTGAAGCGAGAGAAGCCGGGCGGAGTGCGCGCCAACCCCCTTTCCTTCCCTCTAACTCCCCGCGATACAACAAACGACCCTGACTGCTGGCGCGCCTCACGCTCAGCGTCCATACACGCCATACAGATGGTAAACCAGCGGAGCTGAAATCTGCGGCCCCGGTATGAGCCACACGTGATTGATTTCTTTCCTTCATAGTCTTAGGAAAGAAAACGCTCAGTTCAACCAGGAAAACAGTCGGCTAGCCACCGAGATGGCCGAAATACGAAGATTGGCGCTCACACCGCCGGCTCAACAGCCCGCAGCGCGCTCGTCGGCCATGGACACGGCGGAGCCACCCCACCCCCCAAGACAGTTGCAGTGAAGCGTCGCGCCCTGGATGACTCAAGGGGAGACGAGACGCTAGAACTCCTTTCGGACCTCAAGAACGCCATCTCCAACATTCAGACAGCTCTATCTCACGTACAAGAAATGATCGTGCTCCTCCAGCTGGGCCTCTTTGCCCTCAGCGCGAGAATACTTAGATGTGAGGGGACAAGCCATGGATTTTTGCCAATCACATCGACAGCACAAGTCGCAAACTTGCTCACCGTCATTGCCCCACCGACTGAGGGTGCTAACCTGGAGGCGGCATTTTCGCAATCCATCCCCAAGCCCAAACATGGATAACGGAACTAACGTCATAACAATGTGGCAGAGGAATTGCGCAGGGTTCGTCAGCAAACGGGCGATCCTGCGACAATACCTAAAAAGCGTAAAGGATAAACCCCGAGTAATCCCCTTGCAAGAAACGATCAGATCATCACCCATCAAGCTCCCCGGTTTCCTAACGTTGGCTTCCACCGGAGGGGGAAGGGGGGTCCCTACTTTGGTCAGTAAAATGTTCCCGTGCATTCAGCGAGACCTCGGTCCCGCGGACAATGGGGTCGAGTACGTTATGATCGAACTCCTTGTCGACCCCCTAAGCGGCGCTTAGGAAGAAACAGTATCTTCATACTCAATGTTTACTGCAGACCTAGCATTCACAAAGCCAGGGTTGGTGGTATTCTCAAGACGACCGTGCATTTTTCTTGCTGTCAACCTCTAGTCGTCATGGGGGATTTTAATGGCCAGCATCAGACGTGGGGATATCGGACCAATACGAAGAAGGGTAGAGACATATGCCACACGGCAACGGAGGAAGATCTTACGCTGGTAACCGATAAAGACTTTCCGACCAGGAGAGCGAACTCGGTCTGCCGAGATACAACCCCAGATCTCACCTTTCTAAAGAACCTGGAAAATGTCACGCGGACCAACACAGCCATGCATGGACCTCGGTAGCGATCATTGCATCATCGAAGCGGTGATCAAGGTGGCCCGTATTAAGACGAGGAACCGACCAACAAGTCCCAGACACTGACTGGGACTTGTTCCGAGCCAACCGCTCCGAGTGCGTCCTCACCCCGGATACGGACCTGGACTCTTGGTGCGACGGGATAAAAGAGGATGTGGCTAGAGCCGCCAAAGAGGTGACATCCGATCTGGAGGTGGAGAGGATTGACGGTAGGTTCGCGCATCTGTTGGAAGCCAAGCAGGCACTACTCGCGCGATGGAAGACTCAGCGCCATAACAGAAAACTACGCAACACAATTTCCGAAATCAACAAGACGATAGAGGCTCATTGCAAGGTGCTACGCAAGCAGCAATAGGACGAACTGTGCGACTCGGTGGAGGGCCATCTCAAGACTGGTAAAAGCTGAAGACTGCTCAGGTACCTACTACACGATGGCAACACCAAGTCCAATCAGAAGAGAGCTTTGGCGAAAGCTGTCCATTTGGCCACCGACTCGACTCCAGATGAGGCGGTCATGGAGCAGCTCACAGACAAGAGCCTGGCGGCCACGGACGGTCCGGTGCCACCCCCCCCCCAGTTTCCCGAGTACGAAGGGCGCGACGCGCCATCGATGGTCAAGGATTTTACCGTGGCTGAGGTCAAGCGGGTTCTCGCATCCCTCAACGGCAGATCTGCCCCTGCGCTCGACGGGGTCACCAAAAAAATGCTCAACCATCTCGACGACCACTCAATCGAGTTTCTTACAGACAAGATGAATGAAATCTGGCGCAGCGGCCTCATTCCTAAGAGGTGGAAAGCAGCCTACACAGTACCCAAGCCAGGATACCCAAGCCAGGTAAGGTATCGAGCATCTACAATATAAGGCCCATCTCCCTGACGTCGTCTGTCGGAAAGATGGCCGAACACGTTATGCTTAACCCCCTCACCGACCACATCGAGTCTAGCGAATGCTATTCCACAACATGATTGGTTTTCGGTCGGGGCTCTCGACTCAGGACACCATGAGGCTGTTCAAGCACCAGATCATTGACTCCACCTCCACCGACACTAAGGCAATTCTCGGCTTGGGTTTATAAAAGAGCTTTGACAACATATCGCACGCCTTCATTCTCAAAAGCCTGACATAGCTTCACGTCGGCAAGCGGGTGTTTAATTTCGGGCGCTCCTTTCTTTCCTCGAGGTCCACTAGACTCAAGATTGACGAGTTTCTGACCCACGAAATTCCGCTTGCGCCAAAGGGAACCCCTCAGGGGGCGGTGACCTCCCCGACGCTGTTCAACATCTCCATGATCAACCTGTCGAGGGCCTTGAACAAGATCCCGAACATTGACCACACGATCTACGCGGACGACATCACCATCTGGTGCCCCAGCGGATGTGAGGGACAAATCGAGGGTGCCTTGCAAGAGGCCATCGATGTGACGGAGCGGTATCTCACCCCCTTCCGGGCTAAGGTGCTCACCCGCTAAATCCGAGCTTTTACTCTACAAAAAGAGGCTCAGAGGTGGTTCTCACTGGTCCCGGAAGCCAGCAACAGAGAGCCAGATTACGTTATTCACTGGTAACGGCTCCCCAGTTTCCCGGGTGGACACTATCTGGCTCCTACGAATCTTTATCGAGTCCAACGGGCCTAATGGAGCTGCCGTCAAACGAATTTGTTCCAAACCCTCGGACTGATCCGAAAAATCGCCAACAGGTACCGCGGAATCAGGGAGCACAATCTGATTTGGATTATCCATGCATTTGTGCTATGTCACCTCGCTTATTTGGCGGCTATGCACAACTGGCTCGCGTCGGAGCGCAACAAGTTCAACGCCCTAATCAGAAGAGTATTCAAGCTCGCCCTTGGCCTTCCCGTCTGAACGCACACAGAAGACCTCCTCAAGTTGGGAATCCACAATATGTTCGAAGAAATTGTTTAAGCCCAGGAGTTTTCTAAGTTCGTCAGACTCTCCGGCATCTCAGCGGGCCGAGCGATACTTGGCATGCTGGTACGTAACCCCACGGTCGTCGGTCCCGACCCTGTGAAGCTGCCCAACGGCGTAAGATCCTAGATTTCCATACACCGGATGCCACGCAATATGCATCCGACCTACAACAAAGGACGAATACGAGCCAGGGGTAAAGGTCTTCTCGCCAGTGCCCGCTTGGATAAGGATCGAACACGCTTCGTACACGCTGCTTCGTACGCTCAAGAAGAGGCCTTCTCCTCAGTGGTCATCGACTGTGATTAGAAAATCATCAGCTGCGCTATCATCCGCACTTCTAGTTCCAGCGTTGCAGAACGGGTTGCCATTGCTCTTGCATTGACGGACGGTGTACATGGCAAGATTTATTCAGACTCCAAGACCGCTATCAGGGCCTTTCAGATGGGAATGGTGGCTCCCCAGACCCTACGTATAATCCAAAACGCTAAAGGCCTCAAACATAACTCATTGTCCTGGTTCCCTGCGCACTTTGGAACCTTGAGGGCACCTCGCTCAACCCCAACGAGGAGGCAAACTCGGCTGCACGAGGTTTGACTGACCGTGCGCCGGGTAACGCGTCCTCTCCTGGGCGACCCGAGCCTCTCTGCTCGTACAACGAGATCTGCAAACACAATGATCTATCAAGAAGATTCCTGCCTCTACCACACTCCTCGCTGTGCAGGGCCCAGGCAGTCACTCTCAGACTTCTACAAACAAGCGAGGCTGCGGCACTGCACACAATGTACCCCGAACCCCAAGCCCTCTGCCGGACTGCCACCTGTGTGGTGGTTATACAGACTACGAGCATGTACTGTGGGGCTGCGCCTCTGCCGGTCCCCCTTTCACCCAAGAGGTAATAATGACGCTTAGTAGGGCCCAGGATCAGACCTCTCAAATCCTGGTAGTCCAGAGGGCCCACGAGAGGGCCGTCAGGTTTGACATGATGGTCCCCGAGTGGGCTTGACCAGGTGACGTAGAGTTTACTCGCGTCTATTGTGGATCGAATAAAGTTGTTTCACTCACTCACTCCTTCTCTCCTTCCTTCTTTCTTCCTTGTACCAGGCTCATACCCACATATCCCTGGTTCGTACCCGCATATCCAATGCGGGTATGCACCACACGTGATTTGTTATTGTTAATCGTGACGTAATTGACGAGCATACGATGTTATTGATGTCATGACCTATCAGTCATCTTAGTCATACATTCGTACCCTTCCATGCCAGTTTAGGTATATACCAAGCGAACGAGACGCTTTCGAATTTTCGATAGGGTTTTAGCAGGACACTTCTGAGGCCATACAAGCTTCGCTTGAAAAAATACATAAGAGCAATCGAAGGATGCAATCAAACAATGACGCGCTGGGGTTCTTGCGGTGTAACCCGCGACCACATTAAGGAGAGGAGGTGGTCCGCGGTATCTTCGTGCGCTACGACGCCACCATTTCATTCAATGTGTCCATTCAGAGAGTTTTCACTGTCTTTGACACTGTGTTACCACAGAATGAAGAATGGAGGACGGAACGAACATTTTGTAAAGCTACGTTTACTACAGGTTAGCAATGCCTCAATGCGTGCACTAGTGAATAAATTTGTGACAAATTAAACCCAGAAGCGAAGCATTGCTGTCAGTAGTAACATAGTCCATTAATAGCTTTTTCTGGTCACGAAACTCCCGCGTCCGTTTAATATAGAGCCAGCGCCTGCCGCTAAGGGCGCCATAGTAAACGAAAGGCCACCTAGCTCAGCGGCCATCGCGGGCAGCGGCGGTTCTTCTTACTGAGAAATCTGTCATTAGTTGGCCCAACCGCACTGGCGTACCCACTATTTCTCGAATGGGGGGGGGGGCACACTGCAATCGATCTGACTCTCCCTCTCTCTCTCTCTCTCTCTCTATATATATATATATATATATATTTCGAAGGACGGCAGAAAACTAGGTGGGGTGATGAAGTTACGAAATTTGCAGGCGCAAGTTGGAATTAGCTAGCGCAAGGCAGGGGTAATTGGAGATCACACGGAGAGGCCTTCGTCCTGCGTTGGACATGAATATAGGCTGATGATGATGATGATATATTTCGAAATACTATTACAATAAGTGAAAAAGCCTGGAAATGTGTGTCAATTGTTTTTTATATTTAGCAGACACAGATCTGTTTATGAATCAGACATGGTGAACCATGGGGGCCCGAAAAATTATCATTTGAATTTACATTGATTTTTTGCAACTATATAGAATATCAAGATGTTGACGAGACAAGAGGCATTGAGTGCCCACAGGTCGTTGATCTCGCCCAGTAGCAGCAGTGCAGCGAACAAAAAAAATGCATATTTGCTTGAAAATTTCAATAGTTCAAATAAGATTGGTACTTGGTATTTAAGTCGATTGTACTGCTAGTTAAGGTAATAGTATTGTCGAGGTTATACCCAACGAAGTACAATTAACATAAATGACTTGCAATATTTAGAAGAAAAAAAGACAGCAGATATGGGCGACCTTGGATAATTATATCCGAATTACCAGCGAAGCTGTTTCTTTCAAAGTTTTCAATAAAAGTTTCAGTTTACTGTAACTATATCGCATAGTTTAAAAAGTAGCCCTATTCCGTTTGAAACCTTGCCCACATGTAATGCTTGGATCACTTCATGGAACGTTTTAGAAAAAGCCAGTAATTCAATAACACACATGTTGCTTTGCCATAGCATTTACCAATACGGTTTGATCCAACCTTATTTAAGTTCGTACAGAGAGGTTTTATGGCATACCAGTAATTTTCGCTAAATTTTGCCTTGGTCACTTTTATAGTTCTGTTTCGGAGTTTCAGCAGTTTTTTTTGTATATATTTCCAACGCTGACCTGAAGAAGTTCACCAAGTACAACTCCTTGCAGGAGCGTTGTAGCTGTAAGTTATGCATAAATAATTTTTTACATGGTAGATACTGTTTCAAATACTTCAATTATACTGCACTGAACAAGGTATGGCGCCGAGAGTACGCATTTCTCAGTCGAATGAGCTCTGGGGAACGCCTTTGGTGACGAATGGCATTAAGGCGAATGGATTTGATTTGCACGTGTGGCACCACGCGATTGACAATAAATCTTAAGGCATTATAGGAAGTTAATGCCATTTTCGGTGCCCGTGTGGCACGGGTATAATACTGATTTGAAGTGTTTCAGGGTGTCATACTGCCGCTAGTCGAAATGTTTCCCAGACTCCTAAAACAAATGCGCGATATACGGACTTGAAATTCCGTGAAAATAGAGCGAACTTTAAGCGCAATGCAATGCGAAACTTTTACTTTCCTGCTTAAAATGCAATTGTTGCAGATATTTACTGAACCCTCATTTTCCGTGTTTTTTTTTTCGTGCTTCATACAAGAGGCGTAGTTTGTTTCATCGGTGTCCATGGTGAGCTAAACATGGCTATTTGTTTATATCTGGATATAATTAGGAGCATGGTATGGGCAATAAATAATGTTTTAAATGAGTAGGTTAAATTCGCCTTTTCCAATAGAACAGACGGCTGCGTTGTCACAACTAAGGTCAAATTTTGCGTACCTAAGGGTAATAATAAATGCGTCAAGTTTATGTGCGATGGTAAATGCCTGTTGATGAAATACAGCTTTATAAAACTTTCAGCAGTATTCGAAAGTATCACAATGCTGCAGCTAGTTTCCCAATGTTCCGAGAGAACTCTGCGATTCAGATATTTTATACTTTTACAGAGCAGCCAGCACTTTAAGTACAATGTGCCGCGATGTTTTAATGTTTCTTGCTTATTTACAAGCGTTACAAGTAATTATTGAACCCTAGATGATTATTTTTTTTTTTTACTTTTTCATGCGTGACATATTGGGTTAGCCTGGTGTCCTCATTGAACTAAAGGAAATCGCTTCATGTTTTGTCACACTTAGGACCAGGTAGTTTAAATGCGATCAAAAGAGCGAATGATAAATTTGGAAGAGAATTCGAGAGGGGAACATGCGTAGAAAGCTGAATAGCACGCCAATAGCTGAGGACAACGTTTTATAATCATGTCGATGTGCGAATTCCACTGCAAACGGTTCGAAAAGGTTGCGCCTAACACCCTACGTTCTGGCACTACTTCAATAGAATGCAGCCCTATGGTTAAGTTTATGGCATTAACGGCTTTGTTTTTGGCAGTGAAAATCATGCCCTTATATTTTTATTCGTTGATGTGAAGGTAGGTACTAAGCGACCACACATGTAATTTTGAGAGGACAGAATTGGTGCGTAGTGCTTAGTCGATGAAAATAGAGCGAACTTTAAGCGCAATGCAATGCGAAACTTTTACTTTCCTGCTTAAAATGCAAGTCTTGCAGATATTTAGTGAACCCTCATTTTCCGTGTTTTTAGTGGCAATCAGCGGTAACAAAAAGACTAGTCTCATCAACGTATAAAATAAATTTAGTCTCATTCTCAATTTTACTTAAATCATTAACATATACGTTAAATGAAAAGGGGCCCAGGATGCTGCCCTGAGGAACTCCAGTCGGTAAATTCTTAGGTGTCGACACAAAACAATTATTCGCCACGCTCTGGTGCCAATTAGTGAGATAAGAATGCAAGAGCGAGTGCGTCACTCCACGGATGCCCTATTGTTGTAGTTTAGTTAGCAGTATACCATGATGAAGTGAGTCAAAAGCTTCACTGTAGTCTATCAAAATGCCAAGTGTTAATTGCCCCTTTTCGATGCCCTGTAGAATTATTTCCTTTTGTACTAGAAGCGCAGACTCAGTGGACCCAGCTTTGGTAAAGCCGTGCTGGCAGCTGGAAAATATGTTGTGCTTTGAAAAAAAAAGCCACTTAATCGCGATAAAGTAATTTTTTTCAAGGCCCTTCGAGAAAACAGGCAGCATAGATATCGGCCGATAGTTAGAAACGTCATTCCTGTCACCACCTTTATGTATCCCCGATACACGTGCTGCCTTCATCTTGGAAGGAAAGATTCCCGATTCGATAGCAAGATTGAAAATATGTGCTAAGTGTGGACAAACAATATCGATCACGTGTTTCACTGGCCTAATCTGTAGACAGTCTAGGTCAATGGCCTTGCTATTTCTCAGGGATTTAAACGTCTGGTAAACTTCGGAGCAATCTGTTGGTTGAATAAACGCTTTGTCGAGAATGTTTGTATCCAGCATATAAGAGGAATTGATTGGAGGTGTGTGTTTTAGTGGCAATGAGGCATAATGTGCGCTGAATTAAGTGCTGCGATAAAGCAGTGCCGGAGGGTGTTTTGCCGTTTAGATTAATTTCGTTTAGGTCATTTTGCCGTGAATGCGTTCCAAGTACGTTATTTATAATCGCCCACACATGATCAGCTGTGCGTGCGCTTTGGAAAAGGTGTTAGTAATATTACTTTTTCGCTTTTTTTAAATCCTTAGTAATTCGATTGCGGAGCTTCTGAAAAGCCATCAGAATGGATAGATCACGCTGTTTTAGAAAACGGCTGTGCAGTTTATTTTTCTGCTTAATCAGACACATCGGATGACGGTTAATCCACGGCTTCCGTAACCGTTTTTGTGGTGCAAATTATTTCATAGGAAAGCAGTGTTTGTATATTTTACAAAATGTCTTCAAAAACTCGTTGTACGCGCTTTCTGCGTCTGTTTTCATTAGTTCAGCACTCCAGCCGTTATATGGTACTTTTGATCTAAACAGATCCAATGCCGATTCAGTTATTTTTTTAATATTTTTATTTATCAATACTGTAGGTCTTCTGCAGACCAATACAGGGAGCGGGCTTACATCATCATATGCATGTAATAAGATAAACGTTCCCAAAAAGACAACAGGAAAACATAAGATAATCAGAACACTTTTCAAGAGCAAGTGCATCAGTATATATTATATAACCTACATGGTTACAGTTCGCGTACATGAGAAGAAAAAAAATCTAGCATTATAAATCGTATGCTTACATGGGAAAATAAAGGTACAAACAAAAACAATACAACACTACCAGATACTTTCTGCACTTTTACAGCAGCAAAAGCAGTGATACAAGGTCTATTAGCTGCTCCACAAGCGAACAAAACTGATCTAAATTTGGATTATTTACAGTTTCGCTTGGTAGCGCATTCCAAGCGTTCACAGCGCGAGGGAAATAGGTATACTTAAACGTATTTCAATGCGAATTAAATGGCCGGATGCACTTATCGTGGTTTGTCCTACTAGACCGACGGTCAGGCGGGTGAATATAGCCGTCTTTTCTGATTTTAATCTGTCCGTAAAAGAGGGGATAAAAAAACTTCATAGATGCAACATGACACCGGCAAGAAAGAGTTGCCAAATGCGCTTGATTGCGCACGTTCATTGTTGTTGTGCCAAGAATACTTTGAATAGATAAACCTAAGAGCCCTATTCTGTATTCTTTCAAGTTTATTACGAAGGTACTTTTGATGAGAGTCCCACACTATGCTTCCGTATTCTAGAATAGGTCTGACCAGAGTTTTATAGGCAGTTAGTTTAATGGCTTGAGGTGCTTTGTTCAATCTTCTGCGCAGAAACCCGAGTTGCTTGAATGCCTTGGCGCATGTATTGGTAATGTGCTTATCCCATTTTAAGTCTTGCGAGAATGTGACACCCAAGTGTTTTAATTGTCAACTTGTGTAATATTCAAGCCTTCAAGATTGTACGTAAATGATGAAGGTCTTTTTTTCTTGGTTAGGCTGATGAACGCTGTTTTAGAGACGTTTATTTCCATCCCCCACGTATTGCACCATTGGGCAATTTTTAGTAAAGAAGAATTAAGCTTTAGTTGGTCATCTGTACTGCGGATGGCAGTATAAATGACACAGTCATCTGCGAAAAGTCGCAGTGTTACACCTGGTTATGCACAGGAAGACATGTCGTTAACGTATATAAGAAACAATGTTGGCCCTAAAACAGACCCTTGGGGTACACCGGATAAAACGCTTAGGCAATCAGAATCTACATTGCTTAAACTTACATACTGGGTGCGATTTGTTATGCAAGCAGAGAGCCATCCAATTACTTTGCTATTAATGCCAATTGATTCAAGCTTGGCTATTAATTTATAATGAGGTACGTAATCGCATGCTTTCGCGAATGCTATGAATATTGCGTCAGCTTGAAGTTTAGAATCAATTATTCCAGCGAAGTCGTGTTATTTCCGCAAGCTGCGTTACCGTGGGGAGCCCTCTACGGAAGCCGTGCTGTTTAGGGTACAGTATATTGTTATACTCAAGGTAATCTACGATGGCTTTGTTGAGGATATGCTCCATCAATTTGCAACAAGAAGTAGTTAGTGATATGGCTCGATATGTTTCCACAGCAACTTTGTTACTACTTTTATGAATCGGTATTATTCTGGCGGTAGCCAGTCTGTCGGTAGTGCACCATTTTTCAGTGAAAGTGTAAATATTTTATACGAAAAAGGGGTAAGTTTTTCTGCATAACCCTTAAGAAACGCACTTGGGATTTTATCTGGGCCCGGGGACTTCTTAACATCTAGTTGTAAAAGCCGATTCAAGATACCTCGTTCGGTTATCTCGATTTCCGGCATAGCCGAATCACGTTGAACAAGCGGTACTTGGACTAGGCATGCCTGGGTGAATACAGATTGGAAAAAGGAATTGAATGAGTCAACTATTGCGTGCGTATTTTCAGTAACGATGCCGTTGATTTCCATCTTACGGATTGCACTGTCCGGCTTAGCAAGGTAACGCAAAAATTTTTTCGGTTGCGTTATCATGAAATCTGTTAAGGTGTGTGAAAAGAAGCTATTTCTTCCTTGCCGCAACAGGCTTTTAAAAAAATTGGTAATGATATTGATTTATTACTGCTGGATCGGATTTACGCTTCCGAATTCTTTTCAGCCTCCGTTTCCTATGAAGAAGTTCGCACGTTATCCAAGTATTTCTTCGTTTTGTCCGCTTACGTTTCGTAGGAATATAAGTTTTTTCACAGTGAAAAATTGCCGCCCGCTTTAAATTTTAGCCACAAGTTCTCGATATCATCGGGAGGTTCAGCGTAAAAATTGTCAAACTTCATTTCCAGGTAATCAACAATACTTTCATGGTTTTCTCTGCAATAATATTTAATAAATATATGTGAATTTTCAGTGTTACTTTTTGCCAGGCTAAGCTTAGGAAAATGGATTAGAATCAATTTACTGTCAAATATTCCATCTTCCACCTTAACTTCAGTATCTACTGAGCAGGAAATCAATGCAAAGTCTAAGATATTAGAAACAAGTCCTTGGACGCGCGTCACTTGCGTTACACGTTGAGATAAAGAAAAACTTAGCAGGAATATACTGGCATAACCTAACCGTCAGCAATAGGGAAGTAAACAGCTGCGAACGACTTTTTGATACCATGCAAAGTTTTTCTTTATTTCAACGTGTAATAGGTGTAATACTCCACCTATTAGTAGAGGTGTGGCTTGAAATGTGACAGTGCACCAACGACTCCCGTGTTTAGGTATACCTTATTCCTCTTGGAACTTCAGACCATTCTTTATAACGATGGCCACTCCGCCTCCACGGCTATCACGATCTTTGTGAATTAAGCTATAATCTTCAGGAATTATTTCTGAATCGTGGATAGAGGGATGAAGCCGTCTCAGTAATCACTAAAATATCAGGTGCGTAAGCCAATAAAATCTTCTCTAGTTTATCCGTTTTGTTCACTATGCTGTTCACTATGTTGAAACACAATAAAGAAAACGACGGCGTGCTTTCTTGGCATCATGCATTTGAACTATTACCCTCGCGACCAGTCATCTCAAAACGCGCTTGTTTAAGAGGTATCCCCTTTTCCACGTGCTTATCCCATGCGTAAAGCGTGTCATTTATTTTCAGCTTATCGAAAATAAGCACAACCTTATCACCGCATGCTCGCTTTGGTTTTGATGACTCCCATAACTTTCTCCGCGTTTCAAGAACTGTGAATGAAAAATCCTCCGACACCGATAGGTCTGTGCCTTCGAGCTTTGAATAGTTGCGCAGAACTGTCATTTTTTCGCCAAAATAAAAAAACAGCAGTATGACCGGTCGATGCCGATTAGCTTATCTTTTTCCGACGCGATGGACGCGCTCCACAGTCCTTACTTTTACTCTCAACAAATGGTTAAAGATGTCGTTTTCGACATATTTTTTAAAAGATGCGGGGCCTTCATCGCAACCTTCTGGGATACCATATATCACAATGTTGTTACGGCGGCTTCTGTTCTCTAAGTCGTCCATTTTATTGTATGAATGTGCGACTTGCTTTTGAACCGCATTAACAGTTTTTTTCACACTTTTCAACTTTTTTGCAGTCTTTGAGTGTTGTAAACGTGTTCTCAATGAGACAGGCGTGTTTGGACGCCCTGCATTCCGATTTGAAGTACAGTTTGGGAAGCCTCAATTGATGTGACGGTATGTGAAATCTTCTGCAGAACATGAAAATCAGGATTAAGATCCGAAGTATCAGTATGGCGCTCTGCTTGATGACCATGCTGGTGATGCTATGTACCCTTTACATTGGAATCAGGACCTGGGCTTTCCTCTATGTCGCCACACCAGCAATAAGGGAACCATATGAAATGCATTCATACAACATGACCACAAACACGCAGGGCTCGGCAACGCCAAAAGGCATCCACAGCTAGTTCTAAAACACTTCGTAGAACGATATTTTTCACCAACCTGTACACAGTAGTGCACGAAAGTCAGCATCGTGCGCCTTGCGATGCCACCGAGCCCACTGAAGGGTTGAAGCAGGCGTTGCCCCAATTTATGCTGTTCCTGGGAGGTCGCTCGAGTTGCTGGATTACCGAAACATTTATCAAGATGAAACACGTTGGGCGTTGCCGAGTCCAACCGCAAGAGTCATATGGTTGCAACAGGGGCCAGGCCAACTTGATGCGATGCTGTCGATGTCACAGACGCAGTGTGTCCGAAGGGAGCCAGAAACGAGGCAAACCGGGTCCCAGGAATACCTGTACACAGTAGAGCACGAAAGTTAGTATCATGCGCCTTGCGGTGCCACCGACCCCACTCTTATGAGCCCACTCTGATGAAATATTTTGGGCATGCGCGGATGTTTTCTAGCAACAGAAGAGTTTAAATATGCCATGAATATGGGGCAGTGGTCACTGATGTCGCTGTTAATTGTGTCAGCAGCTGATACAATTCTGTCAGCATTGGTAACAAAGACACCTAGAACAGATTAAGAGGTCGCTGACACTCGTGTGGACATCGGAACAACATTGCGAAAGCCGAGCGTGGTCAGTCTATTCAGCAATTTCACAGCATTGTTGTTTACTGGGCAGATGTAAACGTTAATGTCCCCACCAAGAATCAATCAGTACTTTTGATAGGAAGCATGCTCCATAAGGCCGTCAATACACTCTAAAACGTTTACGACGTTTCCCGCAGGAGGGCGATAACAAACGGTAAAAAATCGTGTCATTACAACGCAGACTGAGTGCCTCATAATTTGGTGGTAATACTGTGAAATCATTAACGATGGCATAGATGTTTATATTCAGAAAATAAATAGCTACTCCCCCATCTCGTCGGTTATTCCGATTGAACGAATAGTGGGTGCTGCCATCTAGATCAGGCAGGCTATTTAGTGCATTACACCACGTTTCGTTACCTTGATTGCGTTGAAATTAAACAAGAAATTACCAAGCAGCAGGGCAAAGTCGTCATACTTGTTAGCAAGGGAGCGTGCATTAAAGTGCAGTACTGTTCCAGCATTTTGGTTGGTTTGGTTGCATACCTTTATACTCTTAGGTTCTACATATTCCTGGTAGAGCATTTGGTTGTAAAGTTAGTTAGCAGCGGCTACTATTAGCTTATCTCTAGGCTATTGCCGCAAGGTCATCCTCACACGAAATAGCGATGGCCTCAGTACCATCAGACCTTAGTGCGAAGATTCTGCCGTTCCGCGGCCAAACAAACCACCATTTATGCTGGCGTTTTCTGCTGATGGCTGCGGATGGATGCGGACATAGTACGGCTCAAACCTTACTATGTTCGTGAACCTTAGCCGTCGTCCTCTTGTTATTTGCCTCTCGTGTCCTTGAACGGCACCTAGTCGCTGCTCCTGCCGCCGGGGGGTTGTGTCACGGGGCCTTTACGCAAGCGCGCGCACGAGGACGCAGCGAAAGGAAGACGATGAAGGCGTGCCTTGACTCGTGTGTGGATTTCGCCTATTGCCTGTCGTACGCGTATATATATATATATATATATATATATATATATATATATATATATATATATATATATACCACATTGTCGGAGTAAAAGGCTAGCCAGACAGGCACAGAGATGCAGACAGACAGACGGGTGGACCAGCAATTCCAGCACTTCCGGCTGAAAGTGCCCGACGTAGGTCAAGAATACCAAGCAAATTATAAATTATGATTAGCGCACGCACCTGTTCGAAAGCATATGAAGCGAAGCTTTCTTGCAGCGGTTAATGAAATGCTATACGTTCGCCGATTTAGATCCTGTGCCTTTGGCATAAAAGAAACTGCGCTCGTAAGCTCTCCCATAGCCGTGCTACGCAGTGTGACGAATCCTACTCCGGCCTTGTAATTCTTCAATTTTTCTCCATTATTTTAAATGTACCGGGCGACTTTTTTATCGGTTCACGGTGTTGATTATGTGCCATAGTATGAAACTCATGATCATCAACACGCGGCAATTATGTCGAAGGGCTAGTTAGCGTTGGTACAATAAATACCTCCCACTTCGTGGCAATCCCCCGCTGTGGGCATGTGCCATTGTATGAAAATCGACATGATATCCAACACGCGAACAGGCTTCTTGGCCGATCCCATATTGTGACTAGGTGCCATAGCATGTAAATCATATTCATCATCCACATGTGGCGACTATCCGAAAGAGCTAGTTGGGTTTGGCACAATATGTACCACCGACTTCTTTGCCAATTCTCTGTGGTCGGTCTCTACTATAGTAAGATATGTACTTAATTAATTTTTTTCCGGTGACCACTCTTTCACCTGCTAACAACTTTTCAAGTTGTGGTTCAGCGCAAAGGGCGCTTGTATGCAGCCGAACATTATTGATTGTTGTCGCCGATTCCATCTTTAGCTTATTTTGTCGCCGAACCTTGTGCAACGGGATTGCATGCGCGACGGGACTATTGCTGTGAATTCTGGGAGGCACGCGCGAACCAGCGATTACGCTGAAACCTTTGGGGAGGCATGTACGTACAGTCTCCGGCATTTTTAACTATATCGCGTGACAACACTATAATATGGTCGTGCGTCATCATGAAGGAAACATCGCATTAGACGACTCTTGCACAGGAGAGGGCTTAGTGCGCTTGAGAGTACTTCTGCCAGTCACGCTGATTATCGCCACTTAGAGGCGCTGAAATGACGCGTGATGGACGCTCGTGCGATACAGTTAATATGTCGCAGTTCTGCCCGAAAGGCGAAGCATCAGTTGCGGTAGCAAATTAGTAGAGAGCTATACGGCGTAGTAATAGTAGTTTTATCTGCAGCATAAATTTGGACACATTCGTTCACTAACTGAATTAACAAGCGTGGTGTCAGCGCGCAGAAGCAACCATGAATAGATCACACTCGATGACCGCAGACAGCCACTGTCAAAATGCTTGTGTCAACAAGCGCGGCCGCCGCAGCGAGCGACGCGTCGCGGCCTATCGCTTCAACGGGAACTCAGCGGTGAAAGCACAGCGCCTACAAAGGTCAGAGCCGTGTGAAGAGCACTTTCATGATACGGTGCGCGCAACAGCCCGCACCAGCGCAAAGTACAAGAACGCAGTTGTCGGCAGAGTAGAAGCCCCCCCCCCTCCCCTCCCGTGCTGCCGTCCCGCTTTCCTCCTTTCGGGTAGGAGATGGCGTCACCGTTCCCCTTGCGCCCGGTTGCAAGATGCGCATTTGGTGCTGCAGCACAGCGTCGCCCCCCCTCGTTCCCCACCATACCCCCACGGCCTTTTGTGCGACGTAAGAAGTCGCGTTTGCTCTCCGCCGTGCGCTCGTTCTCCGCGAAAGCGCGCGTCACCCGCGCGCTTTCACTCGCACATACAGCGCGCGGCGACGATTTTATCGCCCTTGGACTTTATACGGAACCTCACGGCGGCGGTGACGACGACCGCGACGGCAGAAATCCGCTTGAAGTGTCCATATAACGGCTATCGCACAAAAATGCGGAAGGCTGTGCGCAAAAGCATGCACGGTTTATTTGCTCTGACTACAAAACTTCGTCGTCAGTTTCTGGTATGTTAGGCCAACTTGGACTGGATCCGCTCCATGTGCGCCGTAAAATCGCCAGGCTGAAATTTTTTTACTCATTGTTTCATAATCAAACTGGTTTAGCAAATGCCACATATATTACCCCTGCTCCACACAGGTCGGCACGTATTTTTCATTCTAAAGTAGTCCAGTCGTACTTTACCCGCACTAATATCTTTCAGAAATCATTTTTCCACTTACGAGCGAAGAATGGAATCATTTACCGGAATTTGTTGTTGAATGCACATCTTATGTTTCATTTGAAAAACTACTAAAAATGTTCTTTTGTAAACCCTCTCCTGCTTGGGCAGCATTGCTGCCTGCAGTATTGTGTAAATAAATAAATAAATAAATAAATAAATAAATATGGACCACGGCAGCACGCTACAAATTGGATCGACGCGCCGCCGTCCGACTTGTCACCGGCTGTCGAGTCTGGCTCTCGAACGACGGTGCGCATGCGCATTTCATCATATGTGACGTCCTGTAATTTTGCGTTCTTTGTAGACGTGCGCGGCTTGTCGGCTAAACGTGCAACGGGCAGCCGCCTGTGCCGCTTGCTCAACTCAGTCATAACTGCGCCGCTGTTTCACTGAGTGGTTGCAGCATTGCCAGCACGCGCGTCCTTCGTGCATTGCATTTCATTGATTAATGCGTAGCCGACCGACTTGTCTCGCGTCTTTTGACAACTCGGGCAGAATGTTTGCTTCTCCTTGCGCTGTGGTGTTATTGGAAGCTTCCAATGTTTGCTGCTGACGTACACCCTTAGCTGGGTAACCCTTAGTATAGGTGCACAAATTCACATTTATAAGGTACATTTTAACTAATATATTATAAGGTGCATTATAACTAATACAAAATATAAGGTACATTGTTGCAACTTATAGGGATAAGTTCAGCAACTTATAGGGATATTTTTGCTTTTGATTGCATTCTATTTTTATAGCGAACCTAGAAAATTTCCAATGTTCCTGTACCAAATATTTGCATATCGAACTGCGCCGATATTGTCATGCCTGCCAGTTTACTGATATGTTTGACCTCACATTGTTATGCTTAAATCACCTCAGATGTTATGTTTAAATTGTGGGACTAAAGGAGAGACTTCCACTGTCAATGCATTTCATTAAAGCTTTGAAGAGAGCACTTAATTCGCTCGAATTGGTATTGACGCAAACATTTTTCTTTCAGTCCCATAATTCAAACTTCTGCATGGCAATCTGTGGTGAAAAGAAATCAGAGGCAACTGACAGGCATCACAATGTTGGCCCCATTCGAGATGCAGAACATTTTAAATCCTGACGTGGTGATAGATTTATAGGTTAGCTATAAAAATATAGCGCAATCACAATAAAGACGTCTGAATAAATAGCTGAAGTAACCCCTAAATTTTACATAGCCTTCTGGGTACAGTCCCTGCTTGACCACCCTTATAACTCAGCTGTAGGTTTCAAACATTTAGTGCCTCTGAGTTAGTGTCCGTCCAAAATATGTGGATGCCAAAAATGTATCCAGTTGCTAGAGTATTACTTGTGCACAAAAGCCACTATTTATTAAAGATCTATCTTCCAAAAGCACAAAATTACTTGAAGTACACACTCAATGAAGAAAAACACTTGCGGAAGCAACATCTTCATGAGTAATGTAGGTTCGCTATAATACGTAATTAAGTTTAGGCGAGCAAAAGCATACTACAAAGCGCTGCTGGCAATAATATGGTGACAATTAGTTGTTTAAATTTACTTGAAGGCAATGTCAGTATTTCATTTCCTAACTATGCGCCTGCGCCTTTGTAATAAAAAATAAGCTTTCCCGTTTAATATTCTGTGAATGTTCTCGAGAACTAAGTTGGAGTACTCTCAGGTACGAAATTGTTTATTACAAGTATTTTGTTCAACAAGATATAATACAAAAAATACGATCCATGAGACCTCCCATATACAATCATTGAACCACAGCTGTGTAAAATGACAAACATATCACAATTTATGCTGTTTGATAACTGGAATACTAGATGTCTGCACAGGCGCAGAGATATACAGGGTGTCCCAGCTATCACACAGCACGATTTCAAAAAAGAGGAACGGCCTTACGCGAAGCAAACCCAGTGGGTATTATTTCCAGTGCAGTGGAGTAGCCGCCAGTAATTTTTTCGTTACTGAGATTTAACTAGGTAATTGTAAATAATTACCTAACTCGAGAAGTACTCTCCTAATTATCAAAGTGTCAATGAGGAAATTGTAGAGCAATATGAAAAACTACCGATACATCTTTCTGTTGCTCAATACGTGCTACATAAAAGTCTTTTTCCGAGCGTGAAAGAAGCCCGCGAATACACGCAAAGTGCCTCGAGCGGCCACTCGCGCGGCAATTCTGCGTGTATTCGCCGGCTTCTTTCACACTCGGAAAAACACATTTATGTAGCACGTATTGAGCAACAGAAAGCTGTATCGGGAGTTTTTCATGTTGCTCTACAACTTTCTCATTGACACTTTGATAATTAGGACAGTACTTCCCGAATTAGATAATTAATTACAATTACCTAATTAGACCTCCATAACGAAAAAAGGTACTGGCGGATACTCCGCTGTACTGGAAACAATACGCACTAGGTTTGCTTCGCGTAACGCCGTTCCTTTTTTTTTAAATCGTAAGCGTTGATAGCTGAGACAACCCTGTATACCGATCTGCTAGCACTGAGCAATGATGGGAAATAGAGTGCATTACTTTTTGGAAAACAGAACCATCTACGTGGGTGAATTAAATGCTTAACCTATGTTTATAAGAAATTCTGAGGCATCTAAATACACAAGTAAAACAAAATTAACCAGCCTTCACCACAAGTGAGGGGAACAAATGACTAGAGCAAGTAAATGCACTGCTTGTGACTAGACGCAAACAATGTATGATGTGAAAAAAAATAGCTGCTTATGGGATAAGCCTCTCCCACCTTTCGAGCTAACATCATTGAAGTAAATCACATATGTTATTTTATCTTTCACTTCACAGTTGGGGGAAAACATGGAAAGCAGCGAGAACAGAACTTCTCCCTAGATGACATTTTTTTTTTGCTGAGGAGCGCAAAGAGACGCTTCAGACGGGCAGTCCTTTCACTACTGCTGCTACTTTCATATATTGAAGTGTCGATACGCTGCTTCAATCCTTTTGCGTGACAAAGGTCACTGATTGGAAAACCGTGCTTCAATAAGCGGTAGCAAATATTGGAAGCACTTCTAATAAGATAAGGCCACAACGCTGCAGTAAGAAGCAAGACATTCTGCGCGAGTCATCAACAGGCGCGAGAAACGCAGTAGGCTGCGCAATAACCGTAGAAATGCGATGCGCAATGGACGCGCAAGCAGTGGCTCTACCGCAGTCATAGAGTTTCACACTATAAAACCTAAAGGGAAATGTGGCGCTGCTGCGCCGTGGTATGCAAGGGAATGCCGGTATATTGTTGATTCGGATTGGCATCGTTCTTGGAGAGCCCGAACGCCTTGAAGACCCACCTGGCTAGCACCGTTCCGTCTGTCACAATGATTCATTTCCTGCTAAAACAGCACGTAAAAAAACTGTTTTATCTTTATTATTACACAAAAACATGTTCTGTTTAATTTCGAGGACATACTATTGGATGCACAATTCTATGAAACGTAAAAAGTATCAGCTGGCCGCTAAAGTTGGAGGGCAGACGACAAGATCCTCGCTCGCTTTCGAACAACTTGTCTGTTCTTGCTTTTCTTCGCTTGATGCTGCATTGTAGGTGAGTAAACTTTATTGAGAGATGTAATATGGGTGAATGAAAGCCTTTTATGTAAATTTTATTTTAGGAACGCGTTATTTGTGTAGCCATCTCCACGTTTTAGACGAAGCCTCGTACAACACCAGCCAACACAAGCCTCGCAGACACATAACCCGTCATTCCCATGAGGGCACGGCAGCCCTTTAAGAAACTCGCATAGACGGTGGCGCCAGTTTACCCTCTAGGTGTTATAGTGAGAAACTCTATGACCGCAGTGACTCACTGCAACAGATATGCCGGAGCCGAGTAAGTGGCACAGACGGCTGCCAGTTGAACACGAAATGCTGGCAGATAGGATGGGACGCACATGCGTACCGCCGCTCGAGCGCTCGTCTCGACAGCAGGCACCGCGCCTGAAGATGGTGCGTCAATGCAGTCTGGCGCGTCGGTCGATTTAGGCACCTCTGGCCTCCTTGAAGATCTTGGGTTCAGCGAGAGCAGGGGGAAAGCAAACGTGTCCGCAGTAGAGATTGCTAAGAGGCGATTGGAAGATTGTTGGAAGAAAAGCAGGCAAACGACAACAATGTACAAAAACAAAGTTCCCAATAGGGGTTCAGGAAGTTTAGTGATGAAGATTCGTCGTGTTTTTTTAGTTTTTTTTTTATTTTGATGACGGATAGGACATTAGGCAATATAACAACTAGCTTGGTGGCGCAACCCACCACCCCGTTCCAAAGGGGACCCTCCTATCATACATCCATACATCCATCCATCCAGCACGCGCTCACGTGGTCCATATACATTTGCTCACGGGTGTATAAATAGTCCACACACTTGATTCGCAGAAATCACATTTTGACGATCGATGCATGTGCGGCGTATTGTCGTTCAGGCGCATTGTAACTTGTTTTGTGGGTACAGGTACGCCCGATAAAAAGTTAGTTTTGTGACTCGCCGTTGTATGACAGTGAATACTTCTTGCTAACTTACTGGCTACAGTTCTTCAATTGCAATATGTGCCATGTAGTAACAAATAAGAAATGTTATTTGTGAATTTTTGGTGAGTAGTTGAATAGGTCTTTCGATTTATCGCGCTAGTAATTTCCGCGTCTTCGAATATTCCACCTCAAGGACAGGAAATCGTAAAAATCTAAAAAAATAACACGCCATATATATGAATTGCTGTTTTCGTTTTATTGGAATTACAGTCCTTTGTTTGTCTCCATTGTACGTATGTGTCTTTTCGCTATTCCTGCGCTCCCATTTTGATTCAAGGGCATCTACATCATCAAGGATATTTAAAATTTCAACTTTTCCTGTAAACCAAGAAACTGCTTTGGAGCCTTAAAGCTCCGCAGATGAACCTACACTGTTCGCCGATTTCGCCATCTTTGTGACGAACTCGACGTTGCCTCCAACATTCCTTATTTGCTCTTGGTAACAGTGCTCCTTTCACAACGTCAAAACTTCGCACAGGTCCTGAGGTGGGCTTGTTCGTTGGTCTAGCTGGGCTGTTTGTTCAGCTGGGCTAATTTCTTGTTATGTTTCAAGTTGTACGCCTGTAAAGTCGTCTTCTTTGTAAAAACAATGTCACAATTTCGCCCTAAGGGCGAAGCAATGAATGCGATAGCAACACAGCAATGTCATACGAAGTAAGGTGAGCGGCTTTGGTAGCAATATGAATTGTAGTAAACATGAGCTGATTAAGTAAGCAGGTGTGCTGCGGCGTAAGTAGACCGACATGAAGAGAGACTCGATGACCTCGAGAAGGCACGTGTGAAACGGTGGTGTTGATGAGAAGCGCTTCCCGTGGGCAGCGCATGCGAAGGGACACACCTGTAGCGCTGCACTGCCGATCCGGGCAGCGTTGCATGTGTAGCGTGCGTTGGAAAATGTGGCCCGACTATTATTAACTGAATGAACAAGCGTGGTGTGAGCGCGCACAAACAAACATGAATAGAGCACACTGAATGACTGCAGACAACGACTGTCAAAACGCTGGCAGCAAGCGCATACGCCGCAGAGGGCTGAGGTAGCTGCGGTCTATCGCTTCAACGGAAACTGAGCGGCGAATGCACAGCGCATACAAAGGTCAGAGCCATGTGGAGATAAGAGGCGGTGCGGGCAAGCGACGAGCGCGGTTGTTGGCAGAGTAGAAGTGCGCCCCCCCCCCCACCCCCGCTCCCTCCGGCGCTGGCTTCCCGCTTCCTTGCTTGCGCGTGGGAGATTGAGTGCGTTCGCTCTCCGTGATAGCGCGCGTCCCCGCACGCTTCCGCTCGGGCATACGGCGCGCGGCGAAGATTTTATCTATACGGAACCTCACGGCGACGGCGACACCGACGGCAAAAATCCGGTTGAAGTGTCCATATAATTGCTATCGCAATAATATCGCCTACTCGTTAATTTGTCTTGCTTTCCAGGGCCGGGTGGCAGAGTCATACACATACAGAGTTGTATATATACTGTGCTACTTCGAATGAAGAACCAGTTGACAGTCAGCGCACTGTCTTGCCTGCTGTCACCCCGCCCGTAGGCTGCGCTGTATCGCCATAATGTAAAAACTTCAAACTTCTCAATCACAGGGCCCTCGCGAGTGCCATTAGAACGTGTAGGCAGCAAATGAAACTAGAGATTAGCGCAATGAAAACAGAAACGTCTGCCATTGACGTTTTTCTCAACAATTTGAGAGCAATAAAAAAAAACTTGAAATATGCGACAAACGAAATGATATCGTTTCGTTATGACGATTACTTTTACTTGGCTTCATAAATATTAATTCTCAAAATACAACGCACATGTATATTTTGTTTTTCAAAGGCATAATTATCATTATAGGAGGAGTGAACTGCATTAATGTGGTACCGTATATACAACTCCCTTTTCCTGCGTATTGCTAAGCATGAATCAGTACAGCACCTCTTCTCTTTTTTTCTTTTTTTACAGCCACCCGATCTTCCAGATGACATAGCGAGCCAATTGGTGAATCGATCTTCTCCTTTTTTGTGAGCTTAGCGGTGACTCTCTTTGCGCAGGAATGGCCTAGCTCTCAGACTACCATTGAAACACTATGAAATAAGGGTAGTGCAACCGACAATGCAACGAAAGAAGACACCATAAGCGATTCCTAGCTGCAAAAATTTCATTACAAAAAGAATAATAACGTTAATGTACAACTGGGCAGGCAGCCTAAATGATCAAATAAAAAAGACTATCATTCTTCAGTAGTAAATGACGGCTAAAGAAAGTAGAAAGAGAAAGCACCGGAGAAATACCACAAAAACACGGTGGTGGCGCCATGTAGCCTTTGAAAGGCTGACGCCACCTTGTATTCACAATGTATTTATCAAACAAGGTACTAACTATAGTTTTAAGAGGAAGGTATAGCTTGGGGCCAAGCTCGATTTCCATATTCAAATAGAGATAAAACGCTGATTTGACACATCTTAGATCAATTTGAAAAATATTTGTTCTAATTGACAAAAAAGTCAGATTTGAGTGATTTAGAAGCGGAAACTTGTTAAAGTGTATAAAATGGGTAAGAGAAAATTTTCTAATATCATAACGTTCTAAAAAATATTGAAGCACGACGTTTGTAAAGCAGTAACTCTCCACGCAAAACAAATATCACAGCTCTCTAAAGAGCACATCTTTGAGCATCAAGAGCTGGTGGATTTCATCTATAGATATAAATTACAGAAAAAACAGTTACAATGTATACGATATCTTTGCAAAAGCTCGACTTACAAATTAGCCGTGTATGTGGGGAGCAATGTAAACACTCCAAGTTTGTGCGCTTTAGATGTGTGAACAGGCACAGTTAAGGTAATTTTGATATCGTTTATCGTTTTTGTTTTAAAGAGTTGTAAATTTGAGGGTAGAGCTATTTGTAAATTAGAAAGCGTAAGATGTTATAATAATTTTATAAGTTTATAATATTCATTTGATTGAGTCACTACTTGTAACTTCTTCATTTAAATGCGAGAAAGCTTTTTAAATTTGGCGATGTGAATACTGAGAAAAGCATTTTCTCCTGTATTTGGGCATTTAAATAGAAGCCTGTGCACCTAAGTGTTCAGGAGATTCTGTAGTTGGGAGACTCCAACCAATATACATTGAACATGAGAAATTGTTTCCTTGTGCCATTACAAGTAGGCTTGCACTTGAAAATTCTCCTTTTCATTCGGAAGTGATGCACATAAGCAGATCATTTGTTATCATTTTTGTTGCTTTGCATTGAGGTAATAAGTGCTATTTTGTTTAAAAATCTGCTCAGAAACAAACAAACAACGAAGAACTTCTACACCACCACACCCAATGAAAATAAGCATGTATTTTTGTCTCAGTTATTACCTTAAACGTGAAAAGGTGCCAGTTTACATTAACGCATCGTTATAGAGACTGTGAAAGTATATGTAAAAATGATTTGAATTCTGCACTAACTCATTGAAAATGACATTGTTCTTATTCAAAGTTGGGTGTTTTTTTTTTTTTTTGGTAAAACGTTTGCTGCAATGAAATCGTGGAGTGGCTGAACGATGAATTACCTCTGGAAAAAACGTCACTGATAAAACACGTCCATTTTTAGCACTGCACACAAACAAATACGACTTAGGCAACAGAAAAAGGATGCGACAAGCGCTGGTCTGACGAATGAAATTTTATTGGGAAGTCACAGGCTGTAAAACATTGAGAAGAAAATCAAGTAGATCGCGTGTATGAAAGACGTCCGAAAAAATCACGAAGAGTCAATAGCGAACAATTGAGTGTTCGTTATAGTTTCACATGTGACATACACGTGATCCACTTCATTTCCTTTTAAATCTCTATGTAGGCTGTTGCTTGCAAATAAAATTTCACTTGTCAGACCCGCTCTTGTCCTGTCCTATTTCTTTTTTATTAGTTATTTTGTGAGCTATAAAAAATGAATAGATTCCAACTCGTCAACTTTTCAATTCTTCTACTGATAAAACACATTTTGGAAATTTGTTCATTACAAGATGTAGGATGTTTTCTGTGAAACTGCTTACACCCGTAGGCTTTTTTAGCCTTTTTTATTGTCAAGAAATGCTTAATGTGACGCCCATATCAGTAAAAGCCGCTCACTCAAATGAAGCTGAGTGGAAAATTGGAAACATCAATCATTCCGCTAAATACAAGGACTTGCTTCTCAAAGAAAAAAATTATAGTGATGTTTCACTTCATGAATACGGGTTGCGATGCGAGCAAGCATATGAGTGCTGTTCGGGAGTTTGCAAGCTATGCTGTCTTGCCTGACACACCCGCATTGTCCTAAGCCACCTAGCGTGTTCTTCGGGAGTATCCTGGGCACGCAGAGCGCGCACGTTTTGCCGGTCTTGTTCAGCTCGTGCCCGGCGCTTGACGACTTTGAGGTCGGTGACTCGCGTTCGGCCTGCATCAACTTGCATTGCTGCTGCGGTCTTCTAGCTCGGTTTCGCGATCGCCAGACAAACCCGGTACATCCATAGCGCATACAGAGCACGTAGCAACTGCCAGATCAGATGAACCCAGCACGCCTCCACCTACTCTCCTCCTCCGTGATTCGCCGCCTCCTTTTTCCCCTCGCGCACCTCCGTACCTTCCCCGGCGCGCGCTCCTCCTCTCAACTTCTAGGCGCCCTCTTCCTCCGCCGCTCACTTCCCCCTCCTAGCTCAGCAACCTCCCACTTAAGCTAGCCAATTTCAGAGACAGGGCATGTACGCTTGCGCGTAAGAGAAATAGGATATACTATTCATGTGGTTTTCTCTTGAGTTCTGCATAGCGACAACTCTACCGGTTCTTGTCACGTGTGCTACAGACCAAAGTTTTCAGCTTTTGTCGTATAAAAGAAATGTTTTCTTGGTACACAATTTTCCATACACATGATTTTACTGTTTTTTTTTCTCTTATTCTGAAGGGAAAGCTTGACGACAACGGCGTGCGGACCTTCAATAAGGGGCTCACGGAATGTCAGAAAACCCTAGAATCCTAAATATCTGCCCGCGATGCTGCAATCATACAATGAAATAAAGGATATTGACATGTGTACTTGTTTATCTTTCTCGGGTGACCGCTTTTCGCCGTCTAACAAATGTTATCACTTAGGCAGGATGCGCCTGCACGCGCCTGCATGTATCGGAAGTTTCTCGATTGTTATCGATGGTTCTATCCGTGGGCTGTTGTGACCGAAGCTTGTTTATTCTGATTGTATGCGCGACGCGATTGTGTAGTACTTTCTGGAAGACACACGGGCACCAGCGATTACTCGGGAACCTTCGATGACTCATGTATAAAAGCCAACTGGTTTGACCTGCTGATGAGACTTGCAATGATCGCCGACTGTGTTTACCGCGTTTGTTGTGCTTTGAGTGTAGCTTGTTTTTCTGGGCACAGGTTACTCCAAGTTAGTTTCTTCATTCACAGCTTTGCTACGCTGTTCTTGACCGTCACTACTACGTGGCATCTGGTGGAGATGCTTTGCATTCATCCGCCCGACGCTCCCAACAAGCCGTGAACCAAGCCCGAACCCCAAAGACAACAGCAACGTTGCCAAGGACCAGAGAGGTAGCCGCAGGCTGCAAGGACTGCCCCCGGAGCATGCACTTTTGCCTGAGACGACCAGGAAGATCGTGGCCAAGTCAACAACCACAATGGCAGCTCCAGCGTCCCCCCATTGACTTCAACAACCCAGGGAGCCACGTATCTTTCATGGAAATTCGTCGGATGATCGGGAAACCTGGCTCGAGACTTTCGAAAGAATCTCAGCCATCAACAACTGGACCTCTTAGGATTAGCTACGTCATGTGAGCTTCTCCTTGGAAGATTCCGCGAAGACATGGTTCGAGAACCGCGAGGCCTCCCTTACAACGTGGGATCAGTTCCGCAGTAACTTCCTGAGGACCATCATGATCGTCGTCCGCAAAGAAAGGGCCGAAGTTCATTAAAAGCTCATGTGCCTCAACTTGATGACAACGTTGCCATCTTTACGGAAGGAATTAGCTGTCTATACCGCCACGCGGACCCGGAAATGTGCGAAGAGAGTTTGTCTAGTCTTGCGTGGTGTGAGCATGAACTTTTCGCCGAAATGAAAGGAAGCGCATCGCAGACCGTCGAAGAGTTTCTTCGCGAGGTATCCAGAAAACACTGGAAATGAGGATCCGACAATTCATCCGCCACACGATCTCAACAAACTACGCAGGAATTTAATCAATGGGCACCAACGACCTCCGTGAGACTATCAGAGCCGACGTGCGCGAGGAGCTTCAGCAGTTATTCCCGTCATTAAAGTCTTAATCGGCTTCGATTACCGACGTCGACGCGCGGAGATCCAATAGTCGCTCGGACTCCATCAATCGCCACAGCCTCCACCGGAAGCGATGACGTATGACGCCGTAGCCCGCCGTCATGTGCCCCCTCCACGTCCGCGCTAGGACCCAGGAACAACGCAGTTCCGTCGTCCGCCGCCGCTGCCAGCACGCCAGCCCGTCGCCCCGCGCAGCATTCCAAGGAAAACTGGCGTTTAGTGTGCCCCCGACCAGCGTCCGCTTTGCTATCACTCCGGAGAAGTGGGCCACGTCTACCGCCGATGCCCATACCGCGAGATGGGCCTACGATGGTTCGCCGGCAACGCGCCACATCCGCAGCTTGGGGAGCGGCCACGTGACATTGCTGAATACATCACCGGAACTAATTGGAGACCCGGACGTTCTTCGCGTTCTTCGACACCTGTCGCCACAGCGTCGACGATATATATATATATATATATATATACTGGCCCAGCCCGGGGCCGGTCCGTAAGCCGCTATCCGGAAAACTAAAAGCAGCAACCGATGGAGGTGTGGTGCTGTACGTCGAAATGACGAAGATCCTGCGCCACCGCGACGACGCTTCGCGCAGCTGACCAGGCCTGGAAGCCAAGAATACGCCAACGAAAGACGACCTGATGACGCGACATACCAGCCACAGGTCAACGCGACGCAGCCGCGATCCGACGCCAGGACCTAACTGCAACGCAAGACAAAGAACCACCGAATTTGACGTGCTTCTCGACGACCACCAAGTCACCGCTCTTGTAGACACTGGAGCCGACTACTCCGTCACCAGTGGAACATTTGCCGCCAAGTTGAAGAAACTCAAGACTATGGGACAGGCCTCAAATTCGTACAGCTTGAAGACACCTCATAACGCCGACTGGAATCTGCACGTCAAAAATCAGTTCATGACCGGCCCAACCCTGTGACGTTCGTTGTTTTCTAACAGTGCTCGCGAGACGTAATTCTCTGCATTGACTTCCTTAACGAATACGACGCAATCATTGATCTGAGGTCAAAGTCAATAACGGTGTCCACAGACAAAGCCGGGGAGGACTTCCAGTCAGCATACCTTGAGTGTAACCAAGTCAGCATTCCGCCTCGCGCCATCCTTAATGATTTCCGTCGGGCAAGAAAGAGCCGAAGACTTGCAAGCCATCGTAGAGAACGACAAACACCGGCTACTTGACCGTGGAATGGGCGCTGCGAGGGGCATAGTCCAATTACGCGGGGGAAAAGCCGAGGTCATAGGGACGAACTTAAGTCAGAAGCATAAACACGAGAACAAGGGCGCGAAGATCGCATACATTGAGGAAGTTGCAGCCGTCAGCGTTGCATTTGTCCTCTCTGCTTCTATTGAAGCTACAACGAGGGTGCGTGTTCCTGAACTAACTTTTGATATTAATCCGATTGTTCCCAGGGATAAGCAAGAACACTCAAGGGTCTCCTCTCGACATTCAGGGACTATTTTTCGTCATCGTCAACGATACAAGAAACAGCCGTTGGTAAACGTCGAAAATAACTCAGGAATCCATCCGACCACTCCGTCAAAGCCCGTACCGAGTTTCGACAATAGATCGAGAAACCGACCATAAAGCAACAAGTCGACGAAATGCTGCGTGACGAAATCATGCAGCCATCGAACAGCCCCTGGGTATCACCTGTTGTCTTGGTAGGGTGGAACTCAGCGTTCTTGCGTCGATTACCGCCGCCTCAACAAAGACACGAAAATAGACGTATACCTCTTTCCACGGATAGACGACGCACTATACCGGCTCTGTAATACAAAATACCTTTCGTCGATGGACCTCGAGACGGGCTACTGGCAAATTGAAGTCGATGAGAAGGATCGAGAAAAAACAGCCTTGATCACTCCGGGCGACCTCTATGAATTCAAGGTCATGCCATTCGGTCTTTGCTCGGCTTCCGCAACGTTCCAGCGCGTAATGGGCACTGCGTCGCCTGGCTTGCTGCCCCATCTACTTGGAAGACGTCGTCGTTTTTTCTGCAAGTTATTATGAGCACTTTAGACGGCCTTGAAACAGTACTAGAGACAATCAAGTCTTCGGGACTCATTTTGAAACCGTAAAAGTATCGCTCTGCGTGCGAAGAGCTGCCGTTCATGGGCCATGTCATCAGCAAGTCTGGAGTATGCCCTGACCACAGAAGACAGCTGCCATCGCAAAGTTCTAGCAGCTCATCGACAAGAAGGCAGTGCGTAGATTACGCTGCGCTGAGCTCCTGACACAATTAAATGTGATGTACAGTTTAGTGGGAAACTCTGCAGGGCAACTAACTTCAAGAACTCAAACGACGCATGCAGTCACCACCGGCACTAGCGCACTTCGACGAAGACGCCCATCGAGAATTCCGCACTGACGCCAGTAGCCTAATCCTCAGTGCTATCCTAGTCCAGAGGAAAGACGGCCTTGCACGGATGATGTCTTACGCTAGCTGTTCGCTCTCAAAAACCACAGGCCATTATTCTACGGCCGAAAAAAAATACCTCGCCATCATCTGGGACACATCAATATTCCGCCCTTAACTTTATGGCAGCCCTTTAAAGTCGTAAGCGACCATGACACATTGTGTTGGCTAGCGAACTTAAAGGACCCTTCAGGAAACCTGGCGCTGTGGAGCCTCAGACTGCAGGAATATGACATCACTGTAATGTACAAGTCCGCACTAAAACACTCTGATGCCGACTGCCTGTCTCGCCCTCCCGCGCCCACCGCCCCCCCCCCCCCTCCTTAAGATGACCAAGACGAGGATGCCTTTTTAGGAACAATAACTGCAAACGACTTCGCCGAGTAGCAGTGAGCGGACCCGGAGCTAAGAAGCTTT
Organism: Dermacentor silvarum; assembly: GCF_013339745.2. NCBI lineage: Eukaryota > Metazoa > Arthropoda > Arachnida > Ixodida > Ixodidae > Dermacentor > Dermacentor silvarum. Next base: position 88,518 of record NC_051156.1, read on the forward strand.
CCTGAGTACTTTCAAGGCAAGATTGACCTTGTCCCGTGGGTATTTATGCGCGAATATTCTTCGTTTTGCTTGCGAAACGACGTCCTAGTGAAGCACGTTTCGCCAGCCCGCGCAAACTACCTTTTCGTAGTGCCCGCAGTACTCCGGTCAGAAGTCGTGCATGCCAAGAAGATAAGACAGCCGAGCACCTAGGGATTTCCCCTACTCTCACAAGAATACATTAAAAGTACTATTGGCCGCACCTGACCGCCGACGTCGCCCGTTACGTCAATTCATAACTGCCAGCGACGGAAAACACCACTAACAACTCCGGCGAGATTACTATGCTGACGTCGGCCCAAAAATCTGCTACAATTTATATCTGACCCGAAATAACTTATAGAATAAAGTGACCTCGAAAGTGTGCATGTTAGAGAAGATTGCGCGAAATACTATATCGTTGACGTGATGTCTATTCGGAAACGGTCAGCGCACACGCCGCAGCAGTCTGCGAAGCGGCTCGCCTGATTGGCGTGCTTTCTTATTGCTACCAACAGCGTCAGGAAAACTAATCGTATTTTTATTTAAGAGCGACAATGTGCAGACGTTGATCGGGTAGACGAATATAGGCGCTTTATTACGAGCTACGGACGGATCGCAAGGGCTGTCGGCCCCGGATCCGACTGCCAGTGAGCTAGGCCTATACCGTCTCCAAGCGATCGCAAGCTCATTCGCAACAATGGGCGTCGACATAGGCGCCGACTACGAGAGGGCTCCGGGGCTCGAGCCCCCTCCGGAATTTTCCCGGGGGGGGGCTGAGCCCCCCCCCCCCCCGACCCTAAAATTCCCTGACCGCAGTACTGTTACCCACATAATTTGAGTATCTTTTTGCGTTGCCTCCCCATTTTCACTTTTGTTGTGGCTAAAAGCTTACGGCACCATTGTTGGCGAGGACGTGCACGGCTTTTAATTTATACGTTCGCTTTATTTCGACAAATCCTGTCAATAGGAGGACAAGCGCATTAGGAGCACCAGTGGCGGCTACGTCATCCGTGTTTCCTCTCTTTAACATTTTTTTTAAATTTCCGCTGAAACAATTATCGCGCTACGCACAGAAACAATATATTGAAATATATACAAAGGACAACGTTTATTATATCCTTTAAAGAGAAAGAGGTAGCCAAATAAATGGATAGCCCATACCTAGAGAATGAATATGTTTATGTATGTTCACCTCACTTCAAATTACTTTGCGTGCTTTTTTGACCCTGAAAAAAAAAACCCGCAGACTTCAGTGACCCCTTCGGCAGAGTCTTCTATCAACGGCGTGTAAAAAGGACGTGAGTGATATGCGTCTCAATATTGATTCTCTTTCCAGTATGCAATTCTAATGACTGGCGACAAAATAAAATCACAAAAGCTGTTCTAATTACTTACAACTTTTACACATTAGGAATCGAAACATCGCCTCTTTCATGCAGAAACCATAAATACGGGGTGTTTCAGGAAACACTTTAAAAATTTGTAAAGGTTGCCTGTGGCAGCTAGCACAATTCTAGTTGATGAGCTGGTCTACCTGAAGAGGTTGACATTACTTGCCCAAAAAAATTGAAATGCATATTCGACTAATTAAAAAATCAGCAATTAAGCTTTTATTATTAGCACTGTATTAGGATATCAGCACATTTCTCACCCTATATGTTTTGCATATGTATTCACATATGTATTAACTATTGTATAATTAATAATTCTTTATTGTACTCTCCCCCCTTACACAATGCCTCTAGGGGCCTGTAAGGTATCTTTAAATAAATAAATAAATAACGTATTAACTTATGGCCCGCGTAGCAATTTACAAATTCTTGCCGTGGAATTCGCAAGGCGGATGCACTAGGAACTAATTCTCAGGGTGGCACCAGTTTCGAGATATTAATTCCCGAACATTGCGGAGAAATGCATTGGCATTCCAGTTACTTTTGCGCTTGCCCGCCGTGGTTGTTTAGTGGCTATGGTGTTGGACTTCTAAGCATGAGGTCACGGGATCAAATCACGGCCACGGCGGCTGCATTTCGATGGGGCGAAATGATAGAACAGCTGTATACATAGATTTAGGTGCACGTTAAAGAACCCCAGGTGGTCTAAATTATTTCAGAGTTCTCCACTACGGCGTGCCTCATAATCAGATCGTGGTTTTGTCCAGTAAAATTCCATAATTTGTTCTTTTCAAAGTTTTGTGCTTTGATGCATAAAACGACGTTTTGTTGATAAAGTGACTGGCACGCCAATGTATTTCTCCGCAGAGTTAGAGAATTATTATCTCGACACTGGTGTCAGCCGGAGATTTAATTCAAAGTGTATCCGCACTCCATGCTTAGAATTTGTAAATTGCAACATGGGCCATAAGCTAATTACCTAAAAACTTAACTGGTTAATTTTTTTATTAGTCGATTATGCATTTCAATCTTTTGTGCGAGTAATCCCCGCCTCTTCAAGTAGACGAGCTCATGAACTAGAATTGTACTATCTGCTACAGGCCATCATTAAAAATTTTGGAAACTGTTCGCTGTAAAACCTTGCATATAGAATTCACTCAGTAACCGAAATGACGCCAAGCCGGATTCACTAAAAATCAGAATAAGTAGAAGTCTAGAAGTCATGCGCAGCAGCGCTTATACTCTGACTCAAAGTACTAAAAAAATAAAAAAAGAGTGCAGTTTGGCCAGGAAGGCGAAGCAGTATTAATGATAGCGAAGTAAAAGACAATTACACGAAGGAAGATTCTTGCCGTGTAAATGCGTGTAAGGATCGCACCTGTGAAAGGGCCGCACCCATAACTTCACAGCCAATATTTAAAAAAAGACATCCAACCGAGAAGCAATCGCGTTCCAAACGCTGATTCAGATCGGGTTCAACAGCGAATTGTCGCGCGCAGCGTACTTTCGCGCATCGCTACTGGATGTCGAGAGGAGGCGATCGTGGAGGTTTACGGCGGATTTCATACTCGTAGTTGGAAAAATGAGGTCAAATGGCCCGGTCCCATGAAAGGCTCGTCAAAATCGTGACAGAAAAGTGTGGCCCTTACATGAATCTATACGTTAGTTAGAGTGGCCATATAAATTGTAGTAAACATTCACCTAAAATTAAAATAGTAAGCATAGTGGACATAGTAAGCGCGGACCATGTAAACCTGTAAGTACCTCACTGGATGACCTCGAGCACTCGCTTTCACAACGCAAGCATTGTGAGGAACGCCGGCAGCGGAGGCGAACGGTTCGTATACAGCCGCGCGATTCACCGCAAATCTGAAAATTAGATTGATCATCATTATCTGCCTATTTTTATCTCCACTACTGACGGCCTCTGTGAGTGATCTGCGATGACCTCTGTCTCTTCAGCAACACTAGGGGCGCAGAAAACAGCCCGGCAAGGAAGACAGCGCGCATGAGATTAGCAGCCATCCCTGGTCGTCCTTTATTATTGCACCCACTAATGATTAACAACAACTAGATATGGCACGCGGGCTCCATAAGCGTCAGCCGCGCACAGTCATTCACTGCTACGGCAGGGCTAGAGGAGAAGGCGCGTGCTCTCCGTCCCATTCGCATTTGATTACGTGACCTACAACTAACCCGAATATTGAGCGCGTGGGAAATAATGCCATCAAGCCGCTATCTTTTTCGGCTCACTGTTACGTTCTTTTTCCGGCACCCACATGGTATGGGTCGCTCGTGTATATGGCTTTTGGATTTAATGCGCAACATCACGGCGACGACAACCGCGACAATGAGCCTGAAGTATCGATATAATTGCTTTCGCCACAAACTAGAAATAGAAAATTGCTAGAAGAGGGTATATATATATATATTGAAAGACGGAAGACGACCAGGACCGGCAGCACTGGCAGACCCGTTTATTCCACCGGCACGGCCGAGGCTCAAACACGAAGAAGAAGAGAAACAGGGATGATGATGGCTATATACAAATGAGAACGATGAAGTACGTGAAATGTGCTTACACTAATTTCCCCCCCTCGTGGAAGCGGCCAACCTGGCCGCAATCTAAAGATCGGCTGAACGGGGAATAAAGTGCTTCATGCGGGAGACGTGAACAATTTCTGCACTACGACGACGGCGGTCCTCGACGGATTGAAGCGGAGTGACGAGATAGTTCACTGCGGAAGTTTGTTGTAGGACTGTGTAGGGCCCAATGTACCGGTGAAGGAATTTCTCGCAAAGTCCAGGGGTTCGAACCGGCGTCCATAGGAGGACTTGGTCTCCAGGATGGAAGGCGATGTCGCGGCGTTTACTGTCGCAGCGACGTTTTCTTTCTTCTTGGGTAGCGGCGGTGTTGCGACGAGCAATTTCACGGCAATGCGCGAGTCGAGCTGCAAACTCTTCTGGGAGGGAGGTGTTAGGCGAAGCAGGAGAGAAAAAGAATTCGGAGTCGAAGACGGAGGAGGCAGATCGTCCATACACCAGGAAGAAAGGGCTGTAACCGGTAGTTCGTTGTGTCGCAGTATTATAAGCGAATGTAACACAGGGAAGGATGTTGTCCCAGTTTGTGTGGTCAGGACGTAAGTACATAGAAATCATGTCAGAGAGCGTTCGGTGGAAGCGTTCAGTAAGGCCGTTGGTTTGCGGGTGATATGTAGAAGTGGTTTTATGCTTCGTATTAGTCTGCCGCAAGACTTCTTCGAGGACGTGGGACATGAAGGCTTTGCCATGATCGGACAAAAGAACGCGAGGAGCACCATGGCGCAAGACTATGGATTGCAGGAAAAAGTCAGCAACCTCAGAAGCAGCACCAGATCGAAGAGGCGCAGTCTCGGCGTATCTTGTTAAGTGGTCTACCGCTGTGACGATCCAGCGGTGACCGGAGGGCGTCAACGGCAAGGGACCGTATAAGTCAATTCCAACGCACTCGAAAGGTTCGGTCGGACATGGCAGAGGCTGAAGAAAACCGGCAGGCGGGGATGTGGAGCGTTTGCGGTGCTGACACAACGCACATGAGGCAACGTATTTGGCTACCGTTGTGGACAATCCAGGCCAGAAGCAGCGGGTCTTGATGCGGTCGTAGGTCTTGAGGAAGCCTAAGTGGCCGGCGGCAACGTCATCATGAAATGCTTCTAAAACTCGAAGACGAAGGCAGCGAGGTATGACTGGGACCCACTTGTTACCCGTAGGATGATAAATATAACGATGAAGCACCCCATCTTGAAGGCGAAATTGCTGAAGCTGGCGTCGCAAGCGGCTGTTGGGTGGTTTAGTTAGGCCGCGAAGGCGATCAATGAGAGTTCGACAGTAGGAGTCTGCGTGCTGAAGGGAAGCTAAATCGGAGCGTGAAGAAAGCTGAGCTTGATCCAGTGACATTAGCGTGAGCTGGTGGGCGGCAGGCGTAGCGTCAGAGTGACGTGGTAGAGACGGGGAGTGCGCACGATCGATAGAAGGTGAAAGCGGGCATCGAGACAGTGCGTCTGCATCATGATGACATTTGCCAGACCGGTACGTTATCGTGAAATCATATTCTTGTAAGCGCAGTATCCAGCGTCCCAGGCGTCCTGACATGTTCTTCATAGATGACAGCCAACACAGAGCATGATGGTCGGTTACGATGGTGAAGTGGCGACCATAGAGATACGGGCGAAACTTCTGAATGGACCAAACAATAGCCAGGCATTCCTGCTCTGTGATCGTGTAGTTCCGTTCAGATGGCGAGAGGGTCCGGCTAGCATACGCCACAACCTGCTCTTTAGACGCGGGACCCCGTTGCAGGAGCACTGCTCCGATGCCTTGCGCACTTGCGTCAGTGTGGAGTATAGTGGGTGCCCTCTCATCAAAATGGCGAAGCACCGGTCCGGAAGTGAGATGTTTCTTAAGGGCTTGAAATGCCGACTCACAGTCTTCGGACCATGTGAAAGAGGCGCCGGTGACCAGGAGCTTATGTAGAGGAGCTGCTATTGTAGCAAAATTGCGTATAAAACGGCGAAAGTAAGACGCCAGGCCGAGAAAGCTGCGCAATGTTTTTTGATTTGATGGGCAAGGGAATTGAAGCACAGCAGCAATCTTCTCAGGGTCAGGTTGGACGCCGTCTTTTGAAACGACGTGACCCAGCACTTTGATGCTTCTGCTGGCGAATGTGCACTTTTTAGTATTAATCTGGAGACCAGCATCTGAAAGGCATTGGAGGACTTCGTCTAATCTCTGTAGGTGTTGGCTGAAGCTGGAAGAAAAAACAACGATGTCATCCAGATAACAGAGGCAGGTCTTCCACTTAAGGCCACGAAGAACAGTGTCGATCATACGCTCAAACGTGGCTGGAGCGTTGCACAGGCCAAATGGCATTACATTAAATTCATAAAGTCCGTCCGGCGTGGCGAAAGCGGTTTTCTCTTTGTCAGCCTCGTTCATGGGAATTTGCCAATATCCCGACCGCAGATCAAGGCTGGAAAAATATTCCGCTCCTTGTAGTGTATCTAAGGCGTCGTCAATTCGAGGCATGGGATACACATCCTTGCGTGTAATCTTATTGAGCGCTCGATAATCAACGCAAAAGCGAACGGAACCATCCTTTTTCTTCACCAGAACGACAGGAGACGCCCAGGAACTGGATGAAGGTCGTATAATATTTCGTGCTAGCATGTCATCAACTTGGTCTTCAATGATCTTCCGTTCCGACTGCGAAACACGATATGGGCGACGGCGTATAATTGCAGAACCGTCGGTTTCGATGCGGTGTGCAGCTACGGAAGTCTGGCCCAATGCGGTGGCACAGCTATCAAAGCAGGATTTGTGCTTAGCCAAAAGGGCGAGTAACGCATCCGACTGGGCAGCGGTTAGGTCAGAACCAATTAGGGCTCGGAGAGAAGAAGAATCCAAACCTGAGGTTGGTACTGGTGACGAAGAAGGGGAAAGCGCTGCGACAGAGATCAGTGGCGGGTCGGTGAAGGTTGCCACGGTCATCCCTTTGGGCAACAGCACAGGATCTGGGGTTGTGTTGCAGGCGTACAGGAGAGCTCGGCCACATGAAAACCGGACGAGACAAGGGGCGACTAGAATTCCTCGTGAAGTGCAGCGTGAAGAGGGGGTAACCAGTGCGTCTCCATCGGTTAGCTGGCCGGATGTGACAGCTACAATGTGTTCGTGACCAGGGTGCAGGACGTAATCTGCAGCGACAGCCAAGTTCAAGATGGAGGGTGACGACTCCAAAATAGGTGCATCCGTGGTATCTGTGATGTGGACGACTTTCTCCCTACATGATATGACAGCGGAGGCAGAATGCAGAAAGTCCCAACCGAGAATAAGTTCATGGATGCACGCGGGTAGCACAATCATCTCAATGTGGTGACGAATGCCGTCGATCAAAACACGAGCCGTACATTGTCCGTCGGGGTGAATGGGTACGTTATTAGCGCCGCGTAAAACGGGTCCAAGATAAGGCGTTCTGACTTTACGGAGCCGTGAGCACAAATCACTACGCAGAACGGAAACAGCGGCACCAGTATCGACGAGAGCTTGCACAGGAACACCTTCGAGAGTTACAGATAGCATATTGGCCGGGCGACAAGGAGGTATTTCCGAAGTTCGACAGGACGCAGTTTTCCCTCCAAAAACTGCAATCCTTAGTTTTCCGAGTGTTGGTCAGCAAGGCGGGAGATGGGGCGAAGCGGTGATGCAGAGCGGCGGTAGGGAGAAGGAGAACGTCGTCTAGCCGAACGGGAGCCCTGAGGCAGACGTGGAGACGCTGGAGGAGATGGAGAACGACGCTGCGTAAAAGCGGACGGGCCTGGGTAGTAAGCGTCGTGTCGGCGGTTCTCGTCTCGCTCGAAATCGGCATAGCCTCGGCTTACATCCAGCTGGCGGCGACGGCAGTAACGCGATATGTGGCCCCGTATACCGCAGTAAAAGCAGACCGGACGAGGTGGACGCCACGGAGTATACGAAGGTGCAGCAGGTGCTCGGGCGCCCATAGAGGCCAAATGGCCGCAGGTGAGGTCAGGAGGCCCAGAAGGGACAGTAGCAGGTGGCATTGCAGCGACTTCCGCGTATGTGGGCATCGGGAACGCTGCTGGGGCAACAGACGTTGTCGGTGTCGTCATGGCTGCCAACTCCTCCTTCACAAGGTTGCGCAAGTCGAACGTTGGCGATGGGGCGGGAACAACAGTGGATCGCCGCTGTTGCTGCTCCTGAAGTTCTTCGCGAATAATAGAGCGGATAAGAGTACGTAAATCAGAATGAGGTGGCATGGGAAGGTCGCTGTCACGGTGAAGACGGAGGGCCTGAAGCTCGTCCAAGCGCTGGCACGTCGATGTAATATCTTGAACCGAGGTAGGATTTTGGACAGCTAAGGCGTTGAATGCGATGGAACCAATGCCTTTAAGAATATGGCGAATGCGTTCGGCTTCCGTCATTCCAACGTTGGCGCGGCGGCATAGAGCCAGGACATCTTCGATGTACGATGTATATGACTCTTGCGGAAGTTGAACACGCGCAGCGAGCTTCTGTTTGGCGACTTCTGAACGGCCAGATGAAGACGCGAAAATTTGCCGCAAGCTGGTAGTAAACGCTGACCAGTCGGTGAAGTCAGTTTCGTGGTTAAAATACCACGTCTTCGCAACGTGGGTCAGATAGAACGCGACGGTAGTCAACTTCTGTCTATCGGTCCACCCATTGGCCGAACTCACGCGGTTGTAGTTGTCGAGCCAGTCGTCGACGTCTTCCCCGCGGAGACCCGCAAAGACTGGTGGATCACGATGAGGGGTGGTAATGGTGCACGATGTCAGTGCAGCCGATGTCGTAGGAGCAGGAGCGTCAGGGGTAGCGATAGTGCCGGCGGCCGACGCAGGGGTGGTCATAGCTGTGGGGGTGGCCGGGCGCAGGCGGCGACCGGAACGTAGCTCCAGGTAGGGCAGGAACGCAGGAGGACGTCGGGATCTTGACGCGCCTCCACCACTTTGAAAGACGGAAGACGACCAGGACAGGCAGCACTGGCAGACCCGTTTATTCCACCGGCACGGCCGAGGCTCAAACACGAAGAAGAAGAGAAACAGGGATGATGATGGCTATATACAAATGAGAACGATGAAGTACGTGAAATGTGCTTACAATATATATATATATATATCTATATATATATATATATATATATATATATATATATATATATATATACATACATAACGGGTTGCAGACCCCGTTACGGTCTACGGACACCGTCGGCGTATGCGGCGGACACCATCGCGAACCGAACCTGCTCTTGGAATGAGCCCATAATAGCTTACGCTGTAAAACGTTGGACGTCAGGCGGAAGGGTTGCACGACGGGCACACAGACAGTCTCAGCCGGCGTCAACAGCTCGGACCTGCGCTCGCACCTCTAGCCAAGACAGTGTTGTTGTCTTTCGACGGAAGCCACAAAAGAACCACAGACACAGTCACGGCCGCAACAGAACAAGACCCCCTGTTCATTCAGAAGCATGTATATATACAGGTGACAACACTGGCGCCACTGGCGGCGTGTAATGGCAAACAGAAACTGAAACTGATACACTACATATTCCCCTCCTTGCAATAACAAGGTAAGTAATAGTTAGTAGTTAGTAGATTAGTAGATTAGTATGGATATACAGTGTTTACAAAATTTTACAATTATCTGCAACCATACATGGCATGTGCTCTTCACTGTATGGAACAACAAGAAGGCCTAGAACGAGCAATACAACAACAACACCAACAAACAATAAATAAACGCTCGCAGAGACACGCAACCGTCTGCACACAGTTCATGCAGTACTCCAAGTTCTCTGGCACTGCACCCGTCTGCACGTAGCACACAAGCTACATGTACTCGAAGTTCTCTGGCACTGCACCCGTCTGCACCTAGCACACAAGCTACATGTGGTCCCGGTATCGATCTGGAGGCCTGCTGTTCCTCGGTGGTTGGATCCGACGTTGAAACACAGGGTCCTCCGACACAGCTGGCGCTGGAGCTCGTAGCGTGGGCGTAGCTGGCGAGGCTTCGGGTCAAGTTGTTGAGGCGTAGTCGTTGGATTGCTGAGATGCCGACGGCGGAGTCGCGGGTTCTGACACAGCATTATGCGGCAGATTCCATGTGGCTGAAGCTGCAGGTACCCTGGATAGCTTCGACGCGTTCCAGGTTCGTCCATCATCAAGCCGAAACGGTGATGGACCTTGCTGGCGGACTACCTTCCGCGGTTGGCTAAACGTGAAGTCTCCCTTAACTGATATTCCAGGTTTCTTAATTCTAACGTAATCACCGACAGACACTGTTGTCTTCTTCGCGGCCCTGCGACGGTCTGTGTTCTCTTGGCTGTAGTCTTGCCTGCTCTTAACTCGATGGCGCAGACGATGAAGTTCGGAAACAGCATCGCTGAAGAAAACTGGTGACGGGTGACCCGCAACGTCAATGCGTGTTCTCGGTCGCCCTCCATGTAGGATAACAGACGGTGCAACTCCCGTAGTGGCATGTGGCGTGCAGCGATATATGCCCAAGTACTCGGTTACTGCTTGGCGAAGCGGACGCTGTTCCAGCATGGCCACCTGCACAAAATTCTTGAAGACACGGGTAAACCGCTCGACAAGTCCGTTCGCTTGCGGGTAGTAAACGGAAGAGTGTGCAATGCTGATGGCGCGATCTTTGAGGAACTCAATGAACTCCACAGATGAGAACTGGGGCCCGTTGTCGCAGACTACCACTTCCGGATAGCCTTCACGGGAGAACGCAGAAAGCAAAAAGTTTATGACGGTGCGGGATGATACTTCTCTGCAGAATTGAACCTCGGGCCATTTGTAAAAATAGTCGATGAGCGTAATGGCGCATCTACAGTCATGTGGTGCTCTCTCCGTAGGACCGACGATGTCAACGGCAAGCTTCTGCCATGGATGTTCTGGCAGGGGTACTGGCTGCAAGGGAGTAGCAGCAGTCTTCGCACTTTTGTCAGCCATCTGGCAGATGCTGCAGTTCTGGATGGAAAGCTCCACTTGCCTGTCCATGCCTGGCCACCAGAACAGTTCTCGTAGCCGAGCCTTTGTTCGAACTATACCAGGGTGAGCTTCATGCGCAGCAGCGATTACTTGCGGTGTGAGAGACAAGGGAACGACGATTCGTTCGCCGCGCATGAGCAGGTTGTCAACGACAGGCAATTCTTCACGTACCAGGAAGAAGGCTGAAGTTCGCTCGAGAGCTTCTTATGTGCAGGCCAAGATGTGGCGACATAGGTCTTGACTTGTTCCAACATGCAGTCTTCACGAAGAGCCTGTTGAAACTGCTCTTTAGTGAGGCACGTAACTCAACAAAGGACACAACCTCATCAAATGAGATATTTTCCTGCGGAGACGGAACTGGAAGGTGGGAAAGGGCATCGTCCGCCTGGTTTTCAGACCCCTTCCGATATTCTACAGTATAATTGTAGCGAAGCAACCGTTCAGACCACCGTGCAATGCGAATGGGGCGGCGCCCAGTGCCTTGAAAAGAGAGCAGCGAGACCAAAGCTTGGTGGTCCGTGCGCAACGTGAAATGCCGTCTCCACAAGTACATATGCCAATGCTCACAGGCCCAAACACACGCCAGCGCTTCACGCTCTCCTACTCCGTATTTCTTCTCTGCTGGTGAAAGTGTGCGTGAAGCAAAGGCAACAGTTCGCAGCCTGTGGCCATCCACCTGCTGGAGAACAGCACCCAGTCCGCAGTCAGATGCGTCAGTGGACACTACAACCGGAAGGGACGCATCAAACATGTGCAGAACTTTGCTGGAAGAGAGCAGAAACTTCACCTTGGCGAAACTGGCGTCTACAGCATCATTCCAAATGAATGGCTGGTTCTTCCGGAGAAGAGCTCGCATTGGTTCTACCACGTCAGCAAGCATGGGAACGAACTTGGCATAATACTCGGTCAGTCCGAGGAAAGAGCGCAGACTAGTACTATCAGTGGGCGCTGGAGTATTCATAATGGAAGCAATTTTCTATGGCATAGGAAAGATACCTTGCGGTGTGATCCTGTGTCCCAAGAAGGAAAGTTCTTGTACACCAAATACGCGCTTGTCATTCAACTTGAGCCCTGCTTCCTTAATGCCCCGCAGCACAGCGGTCAGGTTAATCAAGTGTTCCTGTTCACTCTTCCCAAAAACAATGATGTCGTCGATAAAGAACAAAACACCAGAGCATCCTTGCAGAATTTTCGACATCATTTGTTGAAATGCAGCGGGGGCGGATGCCAGCCCGAAGCAGACGCGTTTGAAGCGGAAGCGGCCATCGTGAGTTATGAAAGCGGTCAAGTCACGGCTTTCAGGATCGATCAAAACCTGGTAGTAGGCCAATGCGAGATCTAACTTAGAAAAATGCGTTGCCCCAACGAGACTGTGGAGGAGTTCTTCGGTGTGTGGAACAGGGAAGCTATCCGTTATGACAGCTTTCTTAGGCTCTCGTAAGTCAACACAAACACGATTGCCTCCATCCTTTTTTTGAACAACAACAATCGGAGACACCCATTCTGAAGCGTTAATGCGCTCCATCACACCCAACTGCTCTAACCGACGAAGTTCTTCAGATACCTGGGCTCGGAGTGAAAGATGAAGGCGGCGAAGTTTTGCTACAACGGGCGGAATCGAGAGCCGTACTTTGACACGATGCACAAACCCATTGGCTAAGCCGAGGGTGGAGTCGAAAAGGCATGCAAATTCATTGCGCAATTGTGCTGGAAGAAGTGCAGATGAAACTGGTTCTCGGTCTGGAACCTGTACGTTGGTAGCACTGTTAGTTGAGGTAGTAGTAGTCTCAAGGCAGTGGAGGGACGAACCATCAATCTGGAAGTCAAGAGCCATAACGGCGTCGACACCCAGAAGCGATGTGCCTTGCGAGACAACGTAGAACAGAATCGACGCTTCGCGTTCCTTGTATAAGACTTTCGAAAGAAAGCATCCTCGCACTGGGATAGGCTTTTTCGAATAATCTAACAGCTTCACGCGGGGCGCGGACAGCAGCACCTTTCAGGCAAAATGCCTATCAAAAATATCACCCGCAAGAATGGAGACTGAAGATTCCGAGTCGATAAGGAATGTTAAAGTCGCGTGACCAACTCTACCTCGACTAGAATTCCAGCGCGACCGGACGCGCTCACACATAGAATGTTCACAGCTTCATTGTCAGTTTCATTGTCGGGTAATGTCTGGTCGCTACGCTCACAAACAGTAACGGCCCGTTGCTTCTTTTTGCAAACCGCGCTGAAATGACCAATGAGACCACAATGATAGCAACAGTGACCTTGGGCAGGGCGGCGGGTGATGCGGCACGGTGCTGGCGCGAACCACAACGATAGCAGTGAGATGATGAGTTGTATGGGCAACTCATCCTCTACGAGGATGAGTTGCCCATACAACTCATCCCATACGAGGCAGGTTGGCGGCTGTCGTGCTGCAGGCTCGCTTAGGTACGAGGTGCACGCAGGGGCGCGACGTCACGCGAAGAAGGGTGGCGGGTTCCAGTGCCTCTATGGTCATTCCGCCAAGCGAGAGTGCCCTGATATGCGCTGCACGTTGCCGGAAGCAAATTCTCGAATGCCCTCATTGGCCTGTTCGACTTGTGAAGCTAATGCCACTGCTCGGCAGAACGAGAGGGTCGAGCCCTCAAGAAGGCGTTCGCGAAGGTGCAGTGACGCGACCCCTTCCACAAACTGGTCACGAAACGAGTCTTCCAGAGACGCAAAAGAATATGCTACGGCGAGCGCACGTAATGCAGCAACATACTCCTGTAGAGACTCCCCCGGCTGCTGAATACGACGGCGAAACCGATGCCTTTCTGTGATAACATTGCTTGTGCTTGTGAAATGTTGCTTTAAGGTTTCGATAGCTTCGTCGTAAACGGAAGGCTGAGCGGCGTCCCCGCTATCTTCACTACGTTTAGCGCCGGCAGTTGACTCACCGCTCTGGGCGGCATCCGATGTAAGCAGTAGACTGGAGAAGACCCGTTGACCCTCAACGCCAAGGCTGTGTATCAGCAGGGCCTTGCCACGTTTGGGCTTGAAGTCGGACGCTCCTGATGCCAGTAGGAAGTTCTCAAACATCTGGTGCCATTGCGGCCAAGGAAAAGGAGGGCGGCCGGGCATAGGCAGGAATGGGGGCGGCGGAGCGAGCCCGATACAGCTCATGGCAAAAAAAAAAAAATTCAGGCGCGGTTACGCCCCTCGAAAGCATCCCATCCTCGTCGCCATTATTGTGTTTCGGCGAAAGCCACAGAAGAACCACAAACACAGTCACGGCCGCAACAGAACAAGACCCCCTGTTTATTCAGAGGCATGTATATATACAGGTGACAACACTGGCGCCACTGTCGGTGTGTAATGGCAAACAGAAACAAACTGATATACTACACGTTCCAGTGCTTTTATTTTAACCTGATTCTTTAATAATTCCCATCTTTCTCCCCAGGGAATTTGGTTGTTTCCCTTGAGTTCTTTAAATAAATCAGTAAGTTGCTTCACAAAAACATCGTCATTCAGCAGCTTACAATTCAGTTTCCATAACTGCTAATTAATGTTATTCCTTGAGTCTTCCCGACTTGCTACAGTAAAATAAACTAAGCAGTGATCACTGAAGGAGACTTGCGTAACATGATACTGTTGACACAAAGGTATAATATCCAAAGACGCATATATTCTATCCAATCGGGCATGACTCGATCCTTGAAAATGAGTAAATTGCACGGTTCGCGTACCTTCCAAACATTGCCCTACATCTTCCATACCAACATCATTCACAATTTCTCTTAGAATAACGGTGCTTATGTCATTGAAATCTCGTCTGCTAGTTTTATCTGCTGCAGAAAGCACACAGTTGAAATCACCGGCAATAATGACAAGTTTCTGGCAGTCACAGTATTGGCTAACACGCTCGAAAAAGGTGCGCCTCTCTTCCGCATTTTTAGGTGCATACACACAAATGATACGCCACTCCTTAGCGGCAAAAAGGAAATCGCAGATCATGAGCCTCCCTGAGTCACAACTTAATGTCGCTTGTATTATATAAGCCCAAGCTCTGGCGCAAAAGAAGGCAACAACCTGCTGACGTCCCTACAGCATGGCTAACCACAGCGTCATAAGACAACGTAAAACGTCGAACCATGTTCCCAGTCTCTACTGCACCATCAGCTTTAGTTTCCTGTATCGCCACAATGTCCAGGTCAAACTCGGTCCCCAATCGGTACAGCTGACTCTGTTTTCGTTTAGACGCAAGCCCTCGGACGTTAATCGTCGCGATACCTAGCGATTTAGGAATAGAAGCCATAGTGATTATGAAGAAAGGCTGGGAATCGTGGTGGTTCGCTCAGCAAAAAGCCGCATGCCAGGGCGTCGTGCCGTGGCAGATCTTAAGCTACGTTGGCGCTGTAGGCGCCGTTGCCGCCACACTTTTACCGGTGGCCACATTCGGTCGAGGTCTCAGTGTGGGCGCCGAACGATAGCCGCTTTGGCTGGTGGTTGTCCTTCACCGTCGGTGTTCGCCATTGTCTCGTTGGTATCCTCGTGAGCCCGCTTTGCTGCCACACCAGAGCTTGGTGCTTCTGAGACGTCCATAAACACGGTCCGCCTCGGCGTCTTCGGTAGCGTCCTCGGTGTTCTTCTTAGGCTCATCTTTCACATCCGCTCCTTGGGAGAGGTGTGGGAACTCTTCTTCGGAAGGCTTGCTGTTGTCTGCCCCGTCTACCGTGGTCGGCCCAGAAGACGCCTCGACGCTTGAGGTTTGACCTCCCGCTCCTCCCGCCGTTTCTTCGGCATAAGCTTCGTCCATGAGGTGCTCTGACGTGTCATCACCCCTCAAGGATCCTGCAGCACTTGCGTAGCTTTTCGCACATTGGGAGTCCTCATAGCCGTACCGTCGGCAAAGCGCACAACGTGGCACCTGGCAGTCTCTGCGGATATGCTCACTAGATTTGCAACGGAGGCAAAGTGGGGCCCTGCCTGGTGCAACAATTAGCGCAGGTTCACCGGCCACCTTGATTTGGTGCGGTATGTCGTCGATCTTGAAACCCGGCCCCAACTTCAAGGTAACCGTACGGCTCGCAGAGCCCTTGTCGAGAACGCCTTGCGCACGCCACTTTTCCCTTGACACGTCGGCCACCTTCCCGTACGGCGATAGCGCGGCACACACATCCTCGTCAGCAACACCGTGGAGCAGCCAGTGAATCTTGAAGCGAATACCTCGGTCATTAGGGTCGACTATCAGGTACTTGTGTTCTTTAACCTTCACGTCCTTCGCAGCAAGTAGTTTCTCCGCAGCGCAGCGTCCTTGAGGGTGATAGCCCAGACTTGGTTCATCTGGTACGCCCCTAACGTGATAACGTCGGCCAGCACACCAAGATGAAGCAATGTGTCCCTGAAGTCTTCCACTATGTAGGGTCTAGCAGTAACGTCAGCATGCATAAACACTGTGTTTAGCACAGTTCTTCCTGTTGGCAGGTTCTGCAGAATAACTTGGTAATCTTCAGAAGCAGCAAAAAACCTGTTCCCGCGACCCGCTCGGGCCGCTGATACCCCTCCGACGGAGCGCGACATTCCGTGACCGTATCGCTAGAAAGCCGGAAAGGGAAGGACTGAGCTAGCAGTCCGGGCGAGGACAACGGCTGCCTCAATTAAACGACAACGATGAGTCACTTCATGTGCGCGTGGACGGTCACGGCGAAATCTGAGAGATCGGTCTATGCATACAAAAAGGAAAAAAAAGAGAACAATAAGCATGGGAGCCAGTGGAGTGCGCGCAAAAAGAAACACGTGGCCTGCGCAGGGATCGAACCTACGACCTTCGCGTTATTAGCACGACGCTCTAACCGACTGAGCTAGCACGCCCTTTTTTTTTCTTTATTGCCGGTTTTTCAACAACAAAACACGTAGCACACATCACAAATGAGACGTCAAAACAAGGTTACAATAAAGGTTGTTATTGTAATGCACATAATGCCGTCAGTCGCGTGGTGACCGGTGATGTCATGTAAAATTCCTTTAGTGTCGCCAAGGGTTCCACGCTGGCAATCCAGGGGGAAGCCCATTCTTTTGTTTTTCTACTTCTATTAAACAAGCCATGCTCTCTCGAAAGTACAGCCTTGCCGGTCATCTATCTGGTTCACAGTAGAAGCCAGCCATTCGTGAGCGCCATATACTGTGCAGGCCAGTCAACATAATCAGATGAAAGGGTACTCCTTCTTCGTTGTCTATTGCAAGGTACCTGATGCCGTGCGTATCTAGCGGGAATTCCTTTTTCATTGTCCGCTGCAACACATCCCCCCCAAAAAACCCCTCCCAACAATGAAGAAAAACGTGATCGATTGTTTCCAATTGTTTGCAAATAAAACAGTGAGAATCCCATGGCATGTAAAACTCACGCTCCTCAAGGAAAGTTCTTACTGGAAGCGTCCCGGTATGCAGTTTGAAAAAGAAAGATTTCGCACTTGGCGCTACTTGCATTCTTTTAACTCTTTTCAGGACATTCTGACCCTGGCCTGCACTTTATATGGCTCTGTACAAGGGAATTGGCAACGCTATGTCACGTATGTCTTTATACAATTTTCTCTTTGTAACAGAATGCAAATAATCATTAGAAAACCGAACGCATAAAAATCGCACACTTGATACTACTTCCCGAAAGTAACCCTGCACCGTACCCGACATGACATGGGTGCTAATAACATAGTCGGGTAACAGCGCCCTAATCTTGCCTGGCACACCGTTTGCAGGAATGAGTCGCTTACCTCGCGAAAAAAGAAAAACCGGTTCACTAACTGTTTGAGAAAGAGATGTGCCATTCCAAGTCCCCCCACACTTTACTCTTCTGAACAAATTTGTGCGACTGCACCTTTCCCAGGTAGATCCCCACACAAAGATCGCAAAAACCCTATGCAATTTCTGCACATTTACCCTAGAACAGTACATAAATTCTATCACATACCATAATTTAGCCACAAAAACATGTTACATACGGTAGCCCTCGCAAACATGGAGAGATAATTAGCCCTCCAAGCATTCGCCTTTTCACGTAAGAGGTCTGCTCGTTGCTGCCAGTAGTCATTATTTTTTTTGTAGGACTGAAGTGGCACACCGAGGTACTTCACAGGCGTCCTCTGCCACACGACGTTGGCAAAATGTCCGGGGTCGACGGCCACACTCCGTGCCAAAATCCCAGGCACTTTCCCCAGTTTACCCGTCTTCCTGTAACGTCGCTGAAAACTTTGACAGCTCTAATGGACTCTTCGATGCTTTCATAATCGATACAACACGCTGCAACATCATCTGCATATGCGAGCAATTTCACCTCTGACGATTGTAAACGAAAACCGGTAATAGAATTATTTTCAAGTATTAACTTTACCATTTATGCAGACGATGTGACGATATGGAACGCTGAAGGAAGTATAGGACAGGCGGAAAGCAGACTTCAGGAGAGCATTTATAAGGTAGAGTCCATTTTAGAAGACATGGGACTGAAATGCTCTGCTGAGAAGCCTGAACTCCTAGTACTCAGTAACAGGAAAAGGGGTAGAAAACCGAGGGGATATGTTCCCGAGGAAGAACCCAGGTTAGTACTAACCACGAAGGCAGGCAAAACTATTAAGCAAGTCGAATCCATTAGTCTTAGGGTTATTCCTGGAGGCACAATACCAGGAATTAGGGACATTTCGTACAGTTTCCTTTTTTCGCCACCACGTGGCGTATCGACCTTAAAGAATTCGAAATTCCCGCTATGACGTATGCTATGACGCACAACAAAAGAAAGCGCAATAAAAAGAAACACACCCTGAAGCTGTGGCTTCACCTCGGTGCTTGGAAACGAGCGCGCCTGTGTATCAGCGTTATCTCGAAGACGGCCAGCTACTTGCTCTACTGACAATGAATCGACCGTTTTGCTAGACACTTCGCCAGAAAGCTCGTCCGCATTCTGGAGAGATGTGTGATCGAGATAACGGCTCCCGCGAAGCTTCCGATGAATACATACTTTTTCCTTGAGCAGACTTTTTATTTGTACACCACTGTGGCCATGGTCTTGCGTATACGTCAGGGTTCTGCTTCATGGGTTTCCTATAAAACTGGCGTGATCCATTGTTTAAGAGGAAGCTTTAGCTCGGGCCTATCTTCGATGCCGGATTATCAAATACATGTAAAATGCAGGAATGCGTTCATGAGGAAACCGCTGAACCGATTTGAATGTAATGTGTTGCATTTAAGAGGGAAAGTTAAATTGCAGAGACTGCAGCAAATAGAATTTTCGTTTAGATAGTGTAATGTTTTCAAAGAATTGCAGGATGTTCGTAAATTAAAAAAAAATAGAAGCATGAAGTTTACAAATCCGAAACTCAGCCATTAAAAACAAATATGGCATTTCTATAGACTGCACCCGTTGGAGCATCAAAAGCGAACAATTTTTTTGCTTTAACTTAAAACTTACGTGAATTTGTTATAATGTTTGGAAGGGTTTTGCAAATGCAACATTCACAACATAGTGGTATATTTCAGGATGGTGTATGATATATGATTGCTATCCGCTTTCGATGTATTATTAGGTGCAGTTTACAGAATTCCGATATCATTTTCAGCTGCTGAGCTACATAGCTCTATACGCCAAGTTTTCTGTTTAGAAATTTGGCAATTCTTTAAAATTTGACGTAAGAAAGGTAGACCAGCCTACATAAAATATCCCTTTCGGCAATCACTACACTTCAACTTTTTTTTTCTAAATTCAACATAACTCATCAAATTTGGTTCATTGGTTGCTCTGAGAAACTATTTCCGATTTCCCATGTATTTCGATAGGAGCCCCCAAGCTCAATGTTCCCCTAAGTTCGAGCTTGAATAATATACTTGTTGGCAAGATACGTTTGTAAACGTGTAATCGTGGCCTAATGAGCTAGAGCACTGGCGTACTGAGCTCAACGGCAGAGGATATGTTTGCAAAGCGTCTTGGGAAGGAATAGGAGAAAAGAAATGGAGCAGGCTGGTATGTTATTCAGAAGCGTGTCTGGTTGGCTAAAAATTACTAAATGCGTTGGTAGTCATACCACCTTCCGTTCCATCAGCATAATTTCTATTTCATTCCGCTAGTATTGTGCTATTATTGTCAATCAATCGAGATTAGAACACCGGTGTCATGGCATTGTATTCCGTCGCAATTCTTTGTCGCCGTCACTTCAGAATCCTCTCATCGTCGTCATGCCATCGTCCTTATATGCCTTCGTCGTTCTATCGACATCATTCCCACCTCGTTATTCCATCGTCGTCACTGAATGCGCTGTCGGCCTGCGGTCCTCGTTCTACCATCGTGAGGTAACATTGGCGAGCGATGGTCATAACAAATCGGGTCAATCAGGAAGACAGTGTATGACCGCATATAGCCGAATCACTTGAAAATGAGGAGAAACAAAAAATTATGGGGTTTTACGTGCCAAAACCAATTCTGATTATGAGGCACGCCGTAGTGGGGGACTCCGGAAATTTTGACCACCTGGGGTTCTTTAACGTGCACCTAAATCTAAGTACACGGGTGTTTTCGCATTTCGCGAGGAGAAACACTACGGATTCTAAACAAAGATGTCTTAGCTAACACGGTGTGTCGCTTCTTGTTCGCTAGATTGTGTAAATGCTAATCGCATTAACTTCGATAATCATCTTAACATGGGTGCTGCAGGAATTCTTTCGTCTTCGCGACACTAACGAACTCTTGTCCACATTGTTCCCAGCCTATTAACACCTCGAATTCCTAGAGGTGATCGTGCTCAGGCATGTGACGGACGACCCGAAGTTTGATGGAGGTAGCGGTATGATTTCGACAGCGGCGCCGCCTATCGACCAGGAGAAACACATTTGGGTGGGTGGGAATAGCGGCGAAAGGCACACTGCAAGAGTTGCTAGACATCACAGATTTGAATCAACCTGACAAAGAGTTAGAAATATATATGCATTGCAGTCGCGCTAAAGAAATTGAAAACTATTGGATTGGTGCGAGACTCGCTGCAAAAACATTCATTAGACTGTCTCAGGCATCCGAGCTATCCTTAACGGGAATCAATGAGATGTGTTTCGATAGAGCTCGTTACATTTTTCAAGAGCGGAAGACGTGCCTAGAGGCAGAGACGACGGCAATATTTTGTTGCTGCACAAAAATATCTAGATTTTCGGCATGATCATTTTAACGGAAAAACAAAAATTAAATAAGTTTTCAAGAAGTACTTAGAGTACATTGATAAAATTGTAGCAAACAAGTTCTGAAAAGTTAATTTGCAACTTTCTTGTGTCCTAAGGCACAGGGCAACTTACTACTGGTTTCCATTTTCTTCGTTATATTTTCAAGCGAGTTGAATATTCTGCCACAGGTTATATCACAATTAGCCCAACTAAATAAACTGAGACTTTCAAGTGTATATTGTTCTTGGACAAATGCTTTAAGACTACGCGGATGCTGCAAAATTTCTCAACATTGGGGAGGGGAATATGAAAAACAAAATAGAAATGCAAAGCACTTTATTGCCTCGTAAATTTTTATTTTGAATGCTATTTCCACTCGTTAAGTGGCGCGACCCTCATGTTCGCAGCCTTGTATATGTTTTTGTAGCACTAGGTGCGTGGTCTGCGAATTTACGTGAATAAGCAAGCAGATCATACTTTAATCTGGCGGAGAAAAAAAAACAAGGAAAGCCTACGTTGTAGATGCACTTTACTGAAACACAATTAGACAGTCTAAATTTGCATATATTTCTAAACAAGGGTGCCTAAATTGTCGATTGAAAAATTGACATCATTATAATGAAGCCGAATAAAGCAATAAAGATGCCATGTTCCGCGTGAAAATATTATGAGCGTTAGCCTTGTGGGTCAACAATTTCTGTTTAATGAAAAAAAAAGCTTCTAGTGGCCGTGTATTATCGTATTTCTGAAAACCAGTAACCAGCGTATCTAAATTTACATTCGCGCCAAAATTAGTGTCTCGAGTTCTATCACTGTAGGTACATCCGAATGACTATATGAGATTAAGAAGTGAGATTAAATGGCGGGCGGCGGCGTGTATGGTAGTGTTCACCTATGCCTTCGCTATAGTATGTTGCCGCACACTTTAAAGCACTAGCATGGTGATCATCCGATGTGCTTTTTTACAACTTCATCCCTAAATGTAAGCCGGGGTTCTCCCACTCCCGGTGGTTGTTGCCAGCCTGATCCCTCCCTATTTTCCTAACTGTCCATTGCATGGTTTGTTTTCGTACCAAATATTCACATAATAATCTGTGGGTGTTCGGCTAGTAATGAAATGTTTATTTCTCTCACAGTTAAATTATCAAGTAAACATAAAGAAGGGATGCAAGGCAAGAACTTGCTATGATGCAGCTTGAAGACCGCCCGGCGGCCGTTGATCACATGACAGTATCTTCACAATAATCGAGAACGCGAGCTAGCTTCAGATAGTCTGATCAGCAGATTCCCATACTGTCATGTAGTAGTGACGCTGCAGTAAACAGCCGTAAAACTGTGTATGACGAAACTGATTCTTTATTGGGCGAATATGTGCCCACAAAGGCAAGCTACACTCAAAGCACAACGAAAGCGGTGAACACAGTCGGCGATCGTCGAAATCTCATCAGCTGCGAAACTCGTCGGCTTTTATACATGAGTCATAGAAGGCCCCAGAATAACCCCTGGTACCTAAAGCCCCTATATTTATAAAAGTAGCGCCATCCACTTCCCTCCTCCTCCGTTCCACTATCGCGCTTGGCGCGACCAGCGCGATCGAGGCGCGATATCGACAGTGGCGCCGCCTGCGTCGGGCCTGCCGTGGCAGACGACAGCTAACGCGCTACCAGAGGAAATCCGAGGAAAACTTCGATCGCGCCCTGCGGAGACGTTTTTGAGGCGCGATTTTGCTTCGTCAGTCAGTAACTGGTCTTAATAATGCCGTTTTGGAAGTAGCAACGCGACGATGCGAGACGGCGCAAATATCAAGTGTGCAGCAAGCGTTTGCGCACGCCGGATGGTAAACAAAAAAAGCCTTTTGCCCTCGCCTTGTCGGTTGCGGCAACTTAAGGCGCAGCAGCATGCCATCACAACGAAGTTTTTGTCCATAACACGTTTGATCCGTTTGTGCGTACAGCACTTTCGTCGCACAGGCCCGAGAATGGCAGTCGGAGCGCGCTGGAAAGAAAAAAATATACAAAAGCGCGACGCGAACTTCCACGTGACACGGATTGGCCAATGGGGGAGCGGAGGAGGCTGGGGCGACAGGAGGCGGCTAAGAGAGGGCGAGGAGGAAGCGCCGGGGTGAGCGCGGTGGCGGCAAGATCTAAGAATGGCGCTACTTTTATAAATATAGGGGCTTTACTGGTACCCGCATCTCTTCCAGAAAGATCTAGATAATTGGCGTCTCTCATACAATCAGATTACATGAGCGTCGGTGACAAAAGACAACGGATAGAAGCATCGATAACGTTCGAGAAACTTCCCATACATGCAGGCGCGTCCTGTGCCTAGCGATAACGTTTAACATTTTTAGCCGGTGAAAAGCGGTCACCGCTGAAAGATAAACATATATACGTGTCAATACCCTCCCCTTAAAAAGCATCGTCCCGATGATACAAACAAGAAAGCGAATATAAAACCACGCGTACATAGAGAGAAAAAAAAGTCAGTTTCGCCCGAAAGGCGAAGCATCAATTGCGATAGCAAATTAGTAGAGAGCTATTCGGAGTAGGGATAGTAGTTTTATCGGCTGCATGAACTTGGACACATCCGCTTACTAACTGAATTAACAAGCGTGGTGTCAGCGCGCACAAGCAAACATGAATAGATCACACTGAATGACCGCATACAACGACTGTCAAAGCGTTGGTAGCAATCGCAGCCGCTGCAGCGGGCAAGGTTCGTGGGGTCTATCGCTTCAAAGGAAACTGAGCGGCGGATGCACAGCGCATACAAAGGTCAGAGCCGGGTGGAGATAGGAGACCGTGCGAGCCACGGCCACAGCCGGGCAAAGTACGAACGGAGTTGTTGGCAGAGTAGAAGCTGCGCCCCCCGCCCGTCCCTCCCCGCGCTGCCTTACCGCTTTGTTGCTTTCGCGTGGGAGATAGAGTGTCAAGTTCGCCTTACGCCGGATTGCAAGATACGCCTTTGGTGCCGGAGCACAGCGTCGCCCCGCCTCCCTCCCTCCCATACCCCCACGGCCTTTCGCGCGACGGTCGCGTTTGCTTTCGGCCGTGCGTTCGCTCTCCGTGATAGCGCGCGCGTCCCCCCCCCCCCTCGCGCTTTCGCTCGCGCATACGGCGCGCGGCGACGATTTTATCGCCCTTGGAATCTATACGGAACCTCACGGCGACGGCGACGCCGACGGCAGAAATCCGGTTTAAGTGTCCATATAATTGCTATCGCCATAAAAACAACAAACAATAACAAAGTAACAAAGTACCGAAGTTCGTCAGCGGGCGTAGAACGGGCTAAGACGCACCACGTGGATGACTTCACGCGCAGAGTTTCTCACTATATTACCTAGAGGGAAAACTGGCGCTGCTGTGCTGTGGTATCCATGGGAATGTCGGTATATTGTGACTTCGGATTGGCATCGTTCTTGGAGAGCCAGAACGCCTTGAAGACGCGCCTGGCTAGCACCGTTCCGTCTGTCACAATGATTTATTTCCTGCTAAAACAGCACGTAAAAAACTGCTTTAGCTTGTTTTGTTTTGTTTTGTTTAATTTTGAGGACATACTATTCAATGCAGAATTCTATGAAACGTAATAAGTATTAGCTGGCCGCTAAAGTTGGAGGGCAGACGATAAGATTCTCGCTCGCTTTGGAACAACTTGTCGTCTGTTCTTGCTTTTCTTCGCTTGATGCTGCATTGCAGGTGAGTAAACTTTATTGAGAGATGTAATATGGGTGAATGAAAGCCTTTTATGTAGATTTAATTTTAAGAATGCGTTATTTGTGTAGCCATATAGACACGTTTTAGACGGAGCCTCGTACAACACCAGCCAACACAAGCCTCGCAGACACATATCCCGTCATTCCCATGAGGGCACGGCGCCCTTTAAGAAAATTGCATAGACGGTGCGCCAGTTTACCCTCTAGGTGTTATAGTGAGAAGCTCTATAACTTCACGTCGTGCCCGGCGCCGCTGTGATTACGAAATGCCGTCTGGCGCGACCTCATAGTCCAGTGTGCCAATACGTCGGATGATCTTATATGGTCCGAAATAGCGACGTAACAGTTTCTCGCTAAGTCCTCGTCGGCGTATCGGAGTCCAGACCTAAACACGGTCGCCGGGCTGATACTCGACGTAGCGTTGTCGAAGATTGTAGTGTCGGCTGTCGGTCCTCTGCTGGTTCTTGATGCGCAGGCGGGCGAGCTGTCGGCCTTCTTCGGCACGCTGCAAATAGCTGGCAACGTCGAGATGTTCTTCGTCGGTGACGTCCGGTAGCATGGCATCAAGCGTCGTTGCCGGGTTACTTCCGTAGACCAGGTTGAACGGCGCCACGTGCGTCGTTTCTTGCACGGCCGTGTTGTATGCGAAGGTCACGTGCGGAAGGATGGCATCCCACGTCTTGTGTTCGACGTCGACGTACATTGCCAGCATGTCGCCGATGGTCTTATTTAGGTGCTCGGTGAGGCCATTCGTCTGCGGGTGGTAGGCGGTGGTTCGGCGATGGCTTGTGTGGCTGTATCGCAGGATGGCTTGAGTTAGTTCTGCCGTAAAGGCTGTACCTCTGTCGTTGACGAGGCCTTCGGCGGCACCGTGACGCAGGAGGGTGTTCTCAACAAAAAATCGGGCTACCTCGGCGGCACTGCCTTTGGGCAAGGCTTTTGTTTCGGCGTAGCGCATGAGGTAGTCCGTAGCTACGACGATCTATTTATTCCCGGACGTCGACGTCGCGAGAGGCCCCAGTATGACCATCCCGATCATCTGGAACAGTCGGCGAGGTGGCTCGATCGGCTGTAGAAGTCCAGCTGGCCTTGTCGGCGGTGTTTTGCGTCGCTGACAGTCTCGGCATGTCCTTACGTAATGGGCGACGTCGGCAGAGAGGCGAGGCCAGTAGTATTTTTCTTGGATCCTCGCGAGCGTGCGGGAAAAACTGAGGTGTCCAGCCGTTGGGTCGCTATGGAGAGCTCGCAGAACCTCTGGACGCAATGCTGAGGGTACCACCAGGAGGTAGTTGGCTCGAACTGTCGAGAAGTTCGTCTTTAAGAGAATGTTGTTTTGCAAGAAAAACGACGCCAATCCTCGCCTGAACACCTTGGGCACAATGACGGTCTTGCCTTCCAGACAGTCTGCAAGGCTCATTAGTTCCGGGTCCGCTCGCTGTTGTTGGGTCCCAAGAAAGTGTCGTCATCCTGGTCGTCCTGTGGCAGCGGTTCGACGGGGGCGCCAGACAAGCAGACAAGGACTGATGGGTCCCGACAAAGTGTCGTCATTCTGGTCGTCCTGTGGCGGCGGTTCAACGGGGGCGCGAGACAAGCAGTCGGCGTCAGAGTGCTTTCGCCCGGACTTGTAAACGACGGTGATGTCGAATGCTTGAAGTGTCAGACTCCATTGTGCGAGGCGACCTGAAGGATCCTTCCAGTTAGCTAGCCGACACAAGGCGTGGTGGTCGCTGACAACTTTGAAGGGCCTGCCATAGAGGTAGGGACGAAACTTTGATGTAGCCCAGATGATGGCGAGGCATTCCTTTTCGGTTGTGGAATAATTTGTTTCCGCCTTCGACAGCGACCGGCTAGCGTAACTTACAACCCTTTCTAGTCCGTCAGTCCTCTGCACAAGCACAGCGCTGAGTCCTATACTGATTGCGTCGGTGGGCACTTCGGTATCGGCTTTTTCGTCGAAATGTGCAAGTATTGGCGGCGATTGCAGACGTCGCCTCAGTTCTTCAAATGCTTCGACTTGCGGCGTCTCCCACTTGAACTCGACGTCGGCCTTCGTGAGGTACGTCAGTGGCATCAGCGATCCGTGAAAAGTCCTTCACGAAGCGCCTGTAATAGCCGCGCAGTCCAAGAAATCTACGGACTGCCTTCTTGTCGGCGGGTGGAGGAAAGTCAGCGATGGCCACAGTTTTCTGTGGGTCAGGGCAAACTCCAGACTTGTTGATGACGTGGCCCAAAAACAAGAGCTCCTCGTATGCGAAGCGGCACTTTTCTGGCTTTAACGTGAGTCCGGAGGTCTTGATAACTTGAAGAACTTTTGAAGGCGCCGGAGGTGTTCCTCGAAGCTTGAGGCAAACGACGTCGTCCAAATAGACAAGGCAAGTCTGCCACTTCAAGCCTGCCAGTACATTATCCATGACGCTTTGGAAAGTCGTAGGTGCCCAGCAAAGACCAAACGACAAGACCTTGAACTCGAACAGTCCGTCTGGTGTTATAAAGGCAGTCTTCTCCCGGTACCTCTCGTCGACTTCGACTTGCCAGTAGCCGGTGTTGAGGTCCATTGACAAAAAGTACTTTGCGTTGTAGAGTCGATCCAAGGCGTCGTCAATACGTGGGAGAGGGTATACGTCCTTCTTCGCGATTTTATTGAGGCGACGATAATCGACGCAGAAACGTAGTGTTCCATCCTTCTTCTTTACTAACACCATGGGGGACGCCCACGGACTCTTGGATGGCTGGATGATGTCGTCGCGTAGCATTTCGTCAACTTGTTGCCTTATGGCCTCGCGTTCGCGCGCCGAAACTCGGTAGGGGCTCTGACCGAGTGGGCGGACATATTCGTCGGTTATGATGCGGTGCTTGGCGACAGAGGTTTGTCGAACTTTTCACGACGACGAGAAGCAGTTCTTGTATTGCAGGAGCAGAGCTTTTAGCTATTCTTTCTTATGATTGGGAAGGTTCTGATTGACGTCGAAAGTTGGTTCAGGTACTACGGTCATCGTTGCAGGTGCACTAGAATCCGTGAAGGCGAAAGCACCGCTGGATTGTACTATTTAGTCGATGTAGGCGACCGTGGTGCCTTTGTTAATGTGCCTGTATTCGTGGCTGAAGCTCGTAAGCATCACTCTTGCTTTGCCTTCATGTAGCTCACCTATGCCTCTAGCGACGCAAACTTCACGGTCGTGCAGTAAGTGATCATCGCCCTCGATGACACCCTCCATGTCTGTAGGCACTTCGGTACCGACGGAAATCATTACGCTGGAGTCAGGCGGAACGGTGACTTGTTCTTCTAGCACATTCAAGGCATGGTAACTGGTGTTTGTATCCGGTGGTGTCGCGTTGTGCGTTGAAAGCGTTATCGACTTGGACCTTAAGTCGATGACTGCACCTTGTTGGTTTAGAAAGTCCATGCCTAGGATAACATCCCTGGAGCCGTGCTGCAGGATTACGAAGCTCGCCCGGTAAGTGCGGG